>NW_024882046.1:0-240000 GCF_019059575.1 Amphibalanus amphitrite
CACGATCCATCAACCGATGTCCGTACCACCGGCAGGAAACCTCGGGCGTTGGCACTCAGTTTGTGAAAATCCGGCCGGAGGCTGTTCCCTTTGTGACGTCATAACTCCGTGACCTGACATGACCCGGTCAAATTTTTTTTATCAAAAGATGCGCAAGATTTGCCCCATAAGGTACCCAAAATTTGGCGGCGCTGCGCGCCGCCGTTTTTGCACTATTTCCGAAAAACCTCAGGGGGGGGTTGCACCAACCCCCCCCTACATGGGCGAGGGTTAATTCATCTGATTTTTTTTGCGATTCAATCACCGTTCGATTCCAAAAAAAGGCGAATCGGTTCCTTTTGATTCAGAGAATCAAAAAAGAAAAGAAAAAAGGAACGACTTACGTTTGATTCAGCCATATACCTCTGTATGCCTAGGTAAACAGATGTCTAGATTCATCCAAAAAGTTATTGAACGATTCTTTTTGTAGATGTATGGTAAGCAGGTGTTTGGGTGTCTCTTCAGCAGGTGTTATAGGTATGTTTAGGTGTTTGGGTGTCGATCAGCTAGTGTCAGGTGTCTGTACATTTGTTGGGTGCCTGTGCCGAGTCCAGTTACGGCAAATGTCGACCTCTCGTCCGCCCCGGCTGGCTCGTTATCGCCGCCGCAGTTTCGTTGGTTATTAAGGCTAGGAGGCTCTTTTATTCTAGGCCATCATATTTTACCCTTTAAAATATAGCTGACAGCTTACGGTTGGTCGTAATTTGGGAAATGAGTATTATACAATCAACTACTTGCAATTGCCATTGGCAAGGGCAATTTGCTGGCGTTGTTAGCGACTTTGTGTAGCTGAACATAATTGCCACTTGTTAATTTTTAACCTAGCTTTAATCAAGCGGTTGTGCTGCCAGCTACCACTAAATGGGCAATCGACCGCGACTCGGTGGGCTGACCCCATCCCCCCGCACACTGTACCCGCCAGGTGAGCTGTCTGACCCTCCCACTGTCCTCGCCAGGTGAGCTGCCTGACCCTCCTACTGTCCCGGTAGGTGAGCTGTCTGACCCTCCCACTGTCCCCGCCAGGTGAGCTGTCTGACCCTCCCACTGTCCCCGCCAGGTGAGCTGTCTGACCTCCTACTGTCCCCGGTAGGTGAGCTGTCTGACCCTCCTACTGTCCCCGCCAGGTGAGCTGTCTGACCCTCCCACTGTCCCCGGTAGGTGAGCTGCCTGACCCTCCCACTGTCCCCGGCAGGTGAGCCGTCTGACCCTCCCACTGGCCCCGGTAGGTGAGCTGCCTGACCCTCCAACTGTCCCCGCCAGGTGAGCTGTCTGACCCTCCTACTGTCCCCGCCAGGTGAGCTGCCTGACCCTCCTACTGTCCCCGGTACGTGAGCTGTCTGACCCCCCACTGTCCCCGGTAGGTGAGCTGTCTGACCCTCCTACTGTCCCCGGTAGGTGAGCTGCCTGACCCCCCACTGTCCCCGCCAGGTGAGCTGTCTGACCCTCCTACTGTCCCAGCCAGGTGAGCTGCCTGACCCCCACTGTCCCCGGTAGATGAGCTGTCTGACCCTCCCACTGTCCCCGGTAGGTGAGCTGCCTGACCCTCCTACTGTCCCAGCCAGGTGAGCTGCCTGACCCTCCCACTGTCCCCGGTAGATGAGCTGTCTGACCCTCCCACTGTCCCCGGTAGATGAGCTGTCTGACCCTCCCACTGTCCCCGGTAGGTGAGCTGCCTGACCCTCCTACTGTCCCCGCCAGGTGAGCTGTCTGACCCTCCCACTGTCCCCGGTAGATGAGCTGTCTGACCCTCCAACTGTCCCCGCCAGGTGAGCTGTCTGACCCCCCACTGTCCCCGGTAGGTGAGCTGTCTGACCCCCCACTGTCCCCGGTAGGTGAGCTGTCTGACCCCCCACTGTCCCCGGTAGGTGAGCTGTCTGACCCCCCACTGTCCCCGGTAGGTGAGCTGTCTGACCCTCCCACTGTCCCCGCCAGGTGAGCTGTCTGACCCTCCTACTGTCCCCGCCAGGTGAGCTGCCTGACCCTCCACTGTCCCCGCCAGGTGAGCTGCCTGACCCTATTGTCCCCGGTAGGTGAGCTGCCTGACCCTCCCACTGTCCCCGCCAGGTGAGCTGTCTGACCCTCCTACTGTCCCCGCCAGGTGAGCTGCCTGACCCTCCACTGTCCCCGCCAGGTGAGCTGCCTGACCCTCCACTGTCCCCGGTAGGTGAGCTGTCCGACCCCCCACTGTCCCCGCCAGGTGAGCTGTCTGACCCTCCTACTGTCCCCGCCAGGTGAGCTGCCTGACCCTCCAACTGTCCCCGCCAGGTGAGCTGTCTGACCCTCCTACTGTCCCCGGTAGGTGAGCTGTCTGACCCTCCCACTGTCCCCGCCAGGTGAGCTGTCTGACCCTCCTACTGTCCCCGCCAGGTGAGCTGCCTGACCCTCCAACTGTCCCCGCCAGGTGAGCTGTCTGACCCTCCTACTGTCCCCGGTAGGTGAGCTGTCTGACCCTCCCACTGTCCCCGGTAGGTGAGCTGCCTGACCCTCCAACTGTCCCCGCCAGGTGAGCTGTCTGACCCTCCTACTGTCCCCGGTAGGTGAGCTGTCTAACCCTCCTACTGTCCCGCCAGGTGAGCTGCCTAACCCTCCTACTGTCCCCGGTAGGTGAGCTGTCTGACCCTCCTACTGTCCCCGCCAGGTGAGCTGTCTGACCCCCCCACTGTCCCCGGTAGGTGAGCTGCCTGACCCACTGTCCCCGCCAGGTGAGCTGTCTGACCCTCCTACTGTCCCCGCCAGGTGAGCTGTCTGACCCTCCTACTGTCCCCGCCAGGTGAGCTGCCTGACCCTCCAACTGTCCCCGCCAGGTGAGCTGTCTGACCCTCCTACTGTCCCCGGTAGGTGAGCTGTCTGACCCTCCCACTGTCCCCGGTAGGTGAGCTGCCTGACCCTCCAACTGTCCCCGCCAGGTGAGCTGTCTGACCCTCCTACTGTCCCCGGTAGGTGAGCTGTCTAACCCTCCCACTGTCCCCGGTAGGTGAGCTGCCTGACCCTCCAACTGTCCCCGCCAGGTGAGCTGTCTGACCCTCCTACTGTCCCCGGTAGGTGAGCTGTCTGACCCTCCCACTGTCCCCGGTAGATGAGCTGCCTGACCCTCCTACTGTCCCCGGTAGGTGAGCTGTCTGACCCCCCACTGACCACTGTCCCCGGTAGGTGAGCTGCCTGACCCTCCCACTGTCCCCGCCAGGTGAGCTGCCTGACCCTCCCACTGTCCCCGCCAGGTGAGCTGTCTGACCCTCCTACTGTCCCCGCCAGGTGAGCTGCCTGACCCTCCTACTGTCCCCGGTAGGTGAGCTGTCTGACCCTCCCACTGTCCCCGCCAGGTGAGCTGTCTGACCCTCCCACTGTCCCCGGTAGGTGAGCTGTCTGACCCTCCCACTGTCCCCGGTAGGTGAGCTGTCTGACCCCCCTACTGTCCCCGGTAGGTGAGCTGCCTGACCCTCCTACTGTCCCCGGTAGGTGAGCTGCCTGACCCTCCACTGTCCCCGCCAGGTGAGCTGCCTGACCCTCCCGCTGTCCCCGGTAGGTGAGCTGTCTGACCCTCCTACTGTCCCCGGTAGGTGAGCTGTCTGACCCCCCCCCCCCACTGTCCCCGGTAGGTGAGCTGTCTGACCCTCCCACTGTCCCCGGTAGGGGAGCTGTCTGACCCCCCACTGTCCCCGGTAGGTGAGCTGTCTGACCCTCCCACTGTCCCCGGTAGGTGAGCTGTCTGACCCTCCCGCTGTCCCCGCCAGGTGAGCTGTCTGACCCTCCCGCTGTCCCCGGTAGGTGAGCTGCCTGACCCTCCTACTGTCCCCGCCAGGTGGGCTGCCTAACCCTCCTACTGTCCCCGGTAGGTGAGCTGTCTGACCCTCCTACTGTCCCCGCCAGGTGAGCTGTCTGACCCTCCTACTGTCCCCGGTAGGTGAGCTGTCTGACCCTCCCACTGTCCCCGCCAGGTGAGCTGCCTGACCCTCCCACTGTCCCCGCCAGGTGAGCTGTCTGACCCTCCTACTGTCCCCGCCAGGTGAGCTGCCTGACCCTCCTACTGTCCCCG
Organism: Amphibalanus amphitrite; assembly: GCF_019059575.1. Classification (NCBI taxonomy): domain Eukaryota; kingdom Metazoa; phylum Arthropoda; class Thecostraca; order Balanomorpha; family Balanidae; genus Amphibalanus; species Amphibalanus amphitrite. The sequence goes on from NW_024882046.1 coordinate 4,073, forward strand.
GTAGGTGAGCTGTCTGACCCTCCCACTGTCCCCGCCAGGTGAGCTGTCTGACCCTCCCACTGTCCCCGGTAGGTGAGCTGTCTGACCCTCCCACTGTCCCGGTAGGTGAGCTGTCTGACCCCCCACTCCCCGGTAGGTGAGCTGTCTGACCCCCCCCCCCACTGTCCCCGGTAGGTGAGCTGTCTGCCCCCCCCCCACTGTCCCCGGTAGGTGAGCTGTCTGACCCCCCACTGTCCCCGGTAGGGGAGCTGTCTGACCCCCCACTGTCCCCGGTAGGTGAGCTGTCTGACCCCCCACTGTCCCCGGTAGGTGAGCTGTCTGACCCTCCCGCTGTCCCCGCCAGATGAGCTGTCTGACCCTCCCGCTGTCCCCGGTAGGTGAGCTGCCTGACCCTCCCACTGTCCCCGCCAGGTGAGCTGTCTGACCCTCCCACTGTCCCCGCCAGGTGAGCTGTCTGACCCTCCCACTGTCCCCGGTAGGTGAGCTGCCTGACCCTCCCACTGTCCCCGGTAGGTGAGCTGTCTGACCCCCCACTGTCCCCGGTAGGTGAGCTGTCTGACCCTCCCACTGTCCCCGGTAGGTGAGCTGCCTGACCTACTGTCCCTGGTAGGTGAGCTGCCTGACCCTCCACTGTCCCCGGTAGGTGAGCTGTCTGACCCTCCTACTGTCCCCGCCAGGTGAGCTGTCTGACCCTCCTACTGTCCCCGGCAGGTGAGCTGTCTGACCCTCCCACTGTCCCCGCCAGGTGAGCTGCCTGACCCTCCCACTGTCCCCGCCAGGTGAGCTGTCTGACCCTCCTACTGTCCCCGCCAGGTGAGCTGCCTGACCCTCCTACTGTCCCCGGTAGGTGAGCTGTCGCCTGTCTGACCCTCCCACTGTCCCCGCCAGGTGAGCTGTCTGACCCTCCCACTGTCCCCGGTAGGTGAGCTGTCTGACCCTCCCACTGTCCCCGGTAGGTGAGCTGTCTGACCCCCCACTCCCCGGTAGGTGAGCTGTCTGACCCCCCCCCCCCACTGTCCCCGGTAGGTGAGCTGTCTGACCCCCCCCACTGTCCCCGGTAGGTGAGCTGTCTGACCCCCCACTGTCCCCGGTAGGGGAGCTGTCTGACCCCCCACTGTCCCCGGTAGGTGAGCTGTCTGACCCCCCACTGTCCCCGGTAGGTGAGCTGTCTGACCCTCCCGCTGTCCCCGCCAGATGAGCTGTCTGACCCTCCCGCTGTCCCCGGTAGGTGAGCTGCCTGACCCTCCCACTGTCCCCGCCAGGTGAGCTGTCTGACCCTCCCACTGTCCCCGCCAGGTGAGCTGTCTGACCCTCCCACTGTCCCCGGTAGGTGAGCTGTCTGACCCTCCCGCTGTCCCCGGTAGGTGAGCTGCCTGACCCTCCCACTGTCCCCGCCAGGTGAGCTGTCTGACCCTCCCACTGTCCCCGGTAGGTGAGCTGCCTGACCCTCCCACTGTCCCCGCCAGGTGAGCTGTCGTCTGAGTCTGACCCTCCTACTGTCCCCGCCAGGTGAGCTGTCTGACCCTCCCACTGTCCCCAGTAGGTGAGCTGCCTGACCCTCCCACTGTCCCCGGTAGGTGAGCTGCCTGACCCTCCCGCTGTCCCCGGTAGGTGAGCTGTCTGACCCTCCCGCTGTCCCCGGTAGGTGAGCTGCCTGACCCTCCCACTGTCCCCGCCAGGTGAGCTGCCTGACCCACTATCCCCGGTAGGTGAGCTGCCTGACCCACTGTCCCCGCCAGGTGAGCTGTCGTCTGAGTCTGACCCTCCTACTGTCCCCGGTAGGTGAGCTGTCTGACCCTCCTACTGTCCCCGCCAGGTGAGCTGTCTGACCCCCCACTGTCCCCGGTAGGTGAGCTGTCTGACCCTCCCACTGTCCCCGGTAGGTGAGCTGTCTGACCCTCCCACTGTCCCCGGTAGGTGAGCTGCCTATACTCGGAGGGTCTGGTGTCTGCTGCAGCGCTGAACTCGTCGGTGCGCTCCCTGGTCACCGCCTGCCAGCAGCTCTACGTTGTCGTCCGAGAGAAGCTCCTCAAGAAGGCGGGCAGACCCACCGCCAACGGGACTTCGTGACCCGCGCCGACGCGCCGGCATAGGCCGACCCCGGTCACGAAACGCTGCACGGTCATTTTGTATTGCAACATTCATCAGAAATATAGACATTTACCGCAGGTATGAAAACCTGCCATATACGAGAAAGCAAACCAAATAGGAGGCGCGATTGAACTGGAGAGGCCAGACGCACTGAGAAGATGCGTTTGCGTGTCCTACCTCAGACTCGGGCGGCAGCAATGGATTACGGTCGTGTAAGGGGAGATTGAAAGGTGTGACCACTCGACCCCGCAGTATCGAATGGCACACACCTAAATACACACAACATGGGAGGCGTCCCGACTGCGGGGACTCAGACGCTGTACGACAGCTGTGAGTGGGCCGTCACCCCTGAAATGGCCGCGGACCGCGTAGTCACTCAGCATTCGTTGACGACAAAGCTCAATCGCTCTTGCCTGGCACGGATGACAGGCTTACCGTTTTAATGACAACCATCTTTTTCAACCGCTTAATGCTTAAGCGGTAAGTGATCCGCCATCAGCTGGAGGACGGATTAAATAGTAATTATCAAAGGCTATTGGCACACATAATATATCAAAGCACCGAAGCATGCACATTGCATATTGTATACTGGAATGGCAGAAAGGCTCAATAACATCCAACACAATCACACCGAAGATTAACAGTCTGCGGATGGCAGCTGATGCTGACACCCGCGTTAATAAGGCCATATGGACCGCCCAGTCACATTTAGAACAGGCGCACATCGACACGACAAGTCTCAGTAAGAAACCCCGGGACGCGTTTACCAAACGCCAGCCTCTCCGCGTACCTCCGTCCTCGTCACCCCGCACACGGCGCTGCAGGTTCAGTAGTCCCCACCACGGGCCGCGCAGATACCGCGCCACGCCGCCACGTGCCCCACAGCCGCGCCGTGACCGCCCTCCGGCCTGGCAGTGGGTCGCAGCCGCGCCGTGACCGCCCTCTGTCCTGGCAGTGGGTCGTAGCCGCGCCGTGACCGCCCTCTGGCCTGGCAGTGGGTCAGGCGAGTGCCGGACGTTCCGGCGGAGGGCCGCGCGCGGCGGTCGGACCGCGTAGCTGGCCCGGCAGAGAGCGGGCTCACAGTTTGAGGCTGAGCACCATGGTGAGGAACTGCTCGTACTGGATGGTGATGACGCCGTCCATGTCGGTGTCGTGCTGACGGAAGGCCGACGTCAGCGTCTGCCGGGCAGCGCCGAACGGTCAGACGGACATACGGGACAGAGTGACAGACGGGGCAGACGGACAGATGGTCAGACGGGGCAGCACCGAACGGTCAGACGGACAGACGGGGCAGACGGACATACGGGGCAGAGTGACAGACGGACAGACGGGTCAGACGGATCAGACGGACAGACGGAAAGACTGGGCAGAATGACAGATGGACAGATTAAGGGGCAGAATGACAGACGGACAGATGGACAGACGGGGTCAGATCCTGAGGGTCAGACTGAAAAAGGACAGACGGGGTCAGAATGACAGACGGAGAGACGCCAGGGGTAGCCGGTCAGACTGACAGACTGGGCAGACGGACAGAAGGGGTCAGCGGGTCAGACGGGTCAGGCGGCTTCGGCGGGTCGCGTCCGTCAAAGTGAGAGTAACCGTCAAGGTCTGAGTAACCGAAGAGGTCGAGTCAGAGGGACCCAACGATAAAAGTTACCTAAAATCAAATTACTTGCAAAGAGAACATGCAAAGATGGCGTTGGGTGGTATCACATTCAGCTTAGATTGTCATATGTATGTACCGCTTGCTCTAAATCTACGTACTAGCAATAATAGGTATTAATTTACGGTTAAGCACCCACTCAAGTCACATCAACATGGCATTGAGCGGTGATCCGCTGGGCCCCAGGTTCCGTCGCGCACTGCGGCCGGCGGTTGGCCAGCGGTCCGTCCGGCGTCCGGCGACTCACGTGCAGCACCACGCAGCACTGGATGAAGTCGTCAAACAGGATGACGCCCTTGCCGCTGCGGTCGAAGCGGCGCATCAGTATGCCGATGAAGGGCTCGCTCAGCCGGTAACCGAACGTGGTGAGCGCGTTGCGCAGCTCGTTGCGGTCGATGTTTCCCGAGCCGTCGCGATCGAAGCTCCTGAAGCAGCCCTGCCAGTCGGTGACGTACTTCCAGAGCGCGGCGAACTCGTCAAAGTCGATCTGTCCCGACGAGTTGCGGTCGAACATGCCTGTCGACGTGAGCGGGGGCTGCGGTGAGGCTGGCGGGCACGCGGCAGCGTCTGGCGACAATACGCTTAGGGCGCGTCTAGTGAGCTGTGGGCTGCCTTGTTTGTCGTACTCGTGGCATCACGGATTTTGAGCCCCAGAAGGAGGTCAGCCATCATGAACCAACAAGACCGCGTCACAGGTGCCAATAAAGCATTCACAAGATGGGTGATGGGGTCAGTGCGCCTCTGGTTTCCGCGGCGCGACACAATAGCATCGGGACTGGGAACAACTATAGTTCCCACCTTCTTGCATACAAGCAACCAACACCAGACTAAATGGCAAAAAGGCACCAACATCCTGATTCCTAAATCCTGACCATCACGGACTAAAGCCAAACCATGTCAGATCAATGATGCCAACTACACGGTAGCAAAAAGCAGAACATATGCGCGGAACATCACACAAAGGCATGAAAACGCTGCTCATGGCGTACGTTCCGGCAGGCACGGCAGGCCGGCGGCACAGCTGCGGACTTTTACATTCGTGTGTTCCAGGCCCAGCCCATCTCTGGAACCACGCACACGGGGAGCGGCCAGCGGTCGGCGCGGCGAGATATTGGGGAGGCAGGCCTCATTTACCGATCATGATGCGCACGGTTTCCGGGTTGAAGGGGTTCCACGTGCCATTGGAGAGGGCGCGCTGCAGTTCGTGGGCAGATATGGTGCCGCTGCGGTCAGTATCGACACTGCAAGGGCGCGGCACGGCGTCAGAGGTGCTGGTGCCGGCCACGGGGAGACATGCGCGGGCGGGCGGGCGGAGGGGACGCGAGCGGTGGCCGTCTGCCCACCGACCGGGGCCGCACTGTCCTACCTATCATGAGTCGAACAGTCTCCGGGTTGAACGGCTGCCAGGTTCCATTGGACAGCGCTGAGGCTAGCTCGACGGATGAAATGTGCCCGCTTCTGTCTTTGTCAACACTGCAAATAACACAGCATGTATAATCACAGGCTTATGGCTTCCAAGCATGATTTTTACTGGAACACCTAGCATCAAAAGTCAGATGTCAAAACAAATTGAAGGTGTTCCAAGAAAATAGAAGCATGTGCTGATATAAAAACACTGCTTGTATTGCCTTTTTCTGGGAAATAATGGTTATCAAATATAATGAGCAGAATAATGGAAGAAAAACTCACAAACTGCTTGATATTGAAAAAAACAGTCAACAGTTAGAAACATTTCAAGTTAGTAATGATTCCTTTAGCTGACAGCAAACATTTAGTTGACTTCACCATAAATAAAACAATCTGACTACAACATTCATGCTTTGTAATTGTACCAGTCAGAACTACAAACCCAATGACAAGCTACCAGGGTTGGCTTCAGCAAAGCATAGCAATCTTCGCAGTTCACAATCTGTAATGCTTTAACTTAAAAATGAACAATGGGATGGGCCTGATCACTTCAGTCACTTAGTGTGGGTGCAAATCAATGATGGATAATGGATTGGAAATAGCTAGGTCACCAGAAAATGACCTGCATAAGATGTAGGCCAGCACAATAAATATTTGGTGAAAAAAGCTTCAAGTATTGTGGTCCTTTGGTGTTCTTGGTCAGGTGTACTTTGTATTAAGAGTACAAATAGAAAGAGCAAAAAGAAAAGAAAAAGAAGGAATACACATTTCACTTCTAGAACTACACTTGATAACTTTCTCAAATATGTATATGTACAATCACTGTCCTTGAAACAACGCCATAACAGCAGCTACTAGATAAAGCAATACCTTTGAAATACCCTTAGCAGGTATTGGCGGTCAGGTACACCTTGTGGTTGAGCCATTATCTGAAAGAAGAAAAATAGCAATATGTAATATTACACATCTTATCATCCAAAACATCACACTTGGTTAACCACAGCAGATAGATAGGTTTCAGTTTTCACCAAGGAAAATATATGGGTACCTGTCCCTCTGTGCTGCAAATGTTAGCCTCAGACACACAGCAGCATGATAACTGAGCCCTAATTAAATTCATATAGGTAGTGGTGACTGGTGAATGGTGATAACCAATACCAACAATTAGGCTGCTGCATATGACATTCGCTTATAAAACGATGAACTTTTTCATAATGCCATTTCCATTAAGTAGCATATTCAGTGTACCAACAATTGCTAATCTGAATTCTCACACTACCTTGCCTATACCCACGCGACCAGGCAGCAGCGAGATGCCACGGCCACGTGCAATGTGCATGAGACGGGAAGGAATCAAACCAAGGGCTGATGGCAGGCTGAGTCTGCAAGGAACTGACCCCTAGACCAGAGATGTAGCTGTTGCTGTTGTAATCAGATCATGCAATGGACCAGAATGCTTCTTAGTGTATTTTTCCAATAGTTTTGGTTAACCGAGCAGACCTCATGATTCAGCTCTGATATTACTGATGCAGAGAGGCTGTAATGCAGAGAGGCAGATTAGACAAATCTCTGGTTTTGCTCATGGTTAACTAAACTTGTTTTCCACTTTGAAAATGTAAAATATCTAAATGCAAAACCAAACAAACCAAGGGCCTGTTCCAGCGCCTCCAGAAACCTCCAGAAAGCTCTAGACTCCTCCAGAGAGCGTTCCAGCGCCTCCAGAAAGCTCCAGAAAGCTCTCACCAAAGCTCCAGAAACCTCCAGTACCGTAAAACGGGGTGTTAAGGGATGTCCGTGAAGTTAGCGTCAGCAACAGCAACGAATACAGCGTCGGATTCAGAATCGCTTAAAAAACTCATATAAGGTCAATTGGGGGACGGGGAGCAAGAATATGACCTTTATTTGGCCCTAGCTCTTACCCCTTACCCCTTAATCGGCCCTTAAAGGAAGGGGCGCGTCAAAAGTGCCTCAAGGGTTCGTCTGATCGCAAAAATAAGGGTCGCAATCGATTCCCCGGGTCAATATCTAGCCGCAGCCTCGGGTTCCAGATGTGTGCAACTTACCCCTTACCCCTTAATCGGCCCTTAAAGGAAGGGGCGCGTCAAAAGTGCCTCAAGGGTTCGTCTGATCGCCAAAATAAGGGTCGCAATCGATTCCTCGGGTCAATATCTAGCCGCAGCCTCGGGTTCCAGATGTGTGCAACTTACCCCTTACCCCTTAATCGGCCCTTAAAGGAAGGGGCGCGTCAAAAGTGCCTCAAGGGTTCGTCTGATCGCCAAAATAAGGGTCGCAATCGATTCCCCGGGTCAATATCTAGCCGCAGCCTCGGGTTCCAGATGTGTGCAACTTACCCCTTACCCCTTAATCGGCCCTTAAAGGAAGGGGCGCGTCAAAAGTGCCTCAAGGGTTCGTCTGATCGCCAAAATAAGGGTCGCAATCGATTCCTCGGGTCAATATCTAGCCGCAGCCTCGGGTTCCAGATGTGTGCAACTTACCCCTTACCCCTTAATCGGCCCTTAAAGGAAGGGGCGCGTCAAAAGTGCCTCAAGGGTTCGTCTGATCGCCAAAATAAGGGTCGCAATCGATTCCCCGGGTCAATATCTAGCCGCAGCCTTGGGTTCCAGATGTGTGCAACTTACCCCTTACCCCTTAATCGGCCCTTAAAGGAAGGGGCGCGTCAAAAGTGCCTCAAGGGTTCGTCTGATCGCGAAAATAAGGGTCGCAATCGATTCCCCGGGTCAATATTTAGCCGCAGCCTCGGGTTCCGGATGTGTGCAACTTACCCCTTACCCCTTAATCGGCCCTTAAAGGAAGGGGCGCGTCAAAAGTGCCTCAAGGGTTCGTCTGATCGCCAAAATAAGAGTCGCAATCGATTCCTCGGGTCAATATCTAGCCGCAGCCTCGGGTTCAAGATGTGTGCAACTTACCCCTTACCCCTTAATCGGCCCTTAAAGGAAGGGGCGCGTCAAAAGTGCCTCAAGGGTTCGTCTGATCGCCAAAATAAGGGTCGCAATCGATTCCCCGGGTCAATATCTAGCCGCAGCCTCGGGTTCAAGATGTGTGCAACTTACCCCTTACCCCTTAATCGGCCCTTAAAGGAAGGGGCGCGTCAAAAGTGCCTCAAGGGTTCATCTGATCGCCAAAATAAGGGTCGCAATCGATTCCCCGGGTCAATATCTAGCCGCAGCCTCGGGTTCCAGATGTGTGCAACTTACCCCTTACCCCTTAATCGTCCCTTAAAGGGACCCTCCCACCTTCAAAAAAGTTAATGAATTGGCATGAAAGTGATGTCCCTTGGTTCAGAAAGAGCGAAAACGAATATCTACCAAATTTCACCGAAAAATATTCACTGGTTTTCAAGATATTAGGCTTTTACTTTTGTTTACTTTTTGGGATCTCCCTGTTACTAGCGACTTTATTTGGAAGCAATAATTTGGCAGCCTTAAAGTGCGGCAGACGTTGCGCGCAAAGCAGCGTATACCACCACGTGTTAACGATGGTTTTAGTCTAAGATTTAAAAATCGTTAGATCTCCGCTGACGTCACAAATTCTAAGGGGGCATACCAATGCATTAGCCCCTTAGAATCCGAAAACTGCAAGTTTGAAATTCCATATCTTCGAATTAAAGCATTTCTCGATGTTGTGAGTGCCCAAACCGGTATTTGCAGGCCATGGCCACCAATTTGGCTATCTCAACTCAAAACTAATGTTAAGGTGGGAGGGTCCCTTTAAAGGAAGGGGCGCGTCAAAAGTGCCTCAAGGGTTCGTCTGATCGCCAAAATAAGGGTCGCAATCGATTCCTCGGGTCAATATCTAGCCGCAGCCTCGGGTTCAAGATGTGTGCAACTTACCCCTTACCCCTTAATCGGCCCTTAAAGGAAGGGGCGCGTCAAAAGTGCCTCAAGGGTTCGTCTGATCGCCAAAATAAGGGTCGCAATCGATTCCTCGGGTCAATATCTAGCCGCAGCCTCGGGTTCAAGATGTTTGCAACTTACCCCTTACCCCTTAATCGGCCCTTAAAGGAAGGGGCGCGTCAAAAGTGCCTCAAGGGTTCGTCTGATCGCCAAAATAAGGGTCGCAATCGATTCCTCGGGTCAATATCTAGCCGCAGCCTCGGGTTCAAGATGTGTGCAACTTACCCCTTACCCCTTAATCGGCCCTTAAAGGAAGGGGCGCGTCAAAAGTGCCTCAAGGGTTCGTCTGATCGCCAAAATAAGGGTCGCAATCGATTCCTCGGGTCAATATCTAGCCGCAGCCTCGGGTTCAAGATGTGTGCAACTTACCCGTTACCCCTTAATCGGCCCTTAAAGGACGGGGCGCGTCAAAAGTGCCTCAAGGGTTCGTCTGATCGCCAAAATAAGGGTCGCAATCGATTCCCCGGGTCAAAATCTAGCCGCAGCCTCGGGTTCCAGATGTGTGCAACTTACCCCTTACCCCTTAATCGGCCCTTAAAGGAAGGGGCGCGTCAAAAGTGCCTCAAGGGTTCGTCTTACCGCCAAAATAAGGGTCGCAATCGATTCCTCGGGTCAATATCTAGCCGCAGCCTCGGGTTCCAGATGTGTGCAACTTACCCCTTACCCCTTAATCGGCCCTTAAAGGACGGGGGGCGTCAAAAGTGCCTCAAGGGTTCGTCTGATCGCCAAAATAAGGGTCGCAATCGATTCCCTGGGTCAATATCTAGCCGCAGCCTCGGGTTCCAGATGTGTGCAACTTACCCCTTACCCCTTAATCGGCCCTTAAAGGAAGGGGCGCGTCAAAAGTGCCTCAAGGGTTCGTCTGATCGCCAAAATAAGGGTCGCAATCGATTCCTTGGGTCAATATCTAGCCGCAGCCTCGGGTTCCAGATGTGTGCAACTTACCCCTTACCCCTTAATCGGCCCTTAAAGGACGGGGCGCGTCAAAAATGCCTCAAGGGTTCGTCTGATCGCCAAAATAAGGGTCGCAATCGATTCCTCGGGTCAATATCTAGCCGCAGCCTCGGGTTCCAGATGTGTGCAACTTACCCCTTACCCCTTAATCGGCCCTTAAAGGACGGGGCGCGTCAAAAGTGCCTCAAGGGTTCGTCTGATCGCCAAAATAAGGGTCGCAATCGATTCCCCGGGTCAATATCTAGTCGCAGCCTCGGGTTCCAGATGTGTGCAACTTACCCCTTACCCCTTAATCGGCCCTTAAAGGAAGGGGCGCGTCAAAAGTGCCTCAAGGGTTCGTCTGATCGCCAAAATAAGGGTCGCAATCGATTCCCCGGGTCAATATCTAGCCGCAGCCTTGGGTTCCAGATGTGTGCAACTTACCCCTTACCCCTTAATCGGCCCTTAAAGGAAGGGGCGCGTCAAAAGTGCCTCAAGGGTTTGTCTGATCGCCAAAATAAGGGTCGCAATCGATTCCCCGGGTCAATATCTAGCCGCAGCCTCGGGTTCCAGATGTGTGCAACTTACCCCTTACCCCTTAATCGGCCCTTAAAGGAAGGGGCGCGTCAAAAGTGCCTCAAGGGTTCGTCTGATCGCCAAAATAAGGGTCGCAATCGATTCCTCGGGTCAATATCTAGCCGCAGCCTCGGGTTCCAGATGTGTGCAACTTACCCCTTACCCCTTAATCGGCTCTCAAAGGAAGGGGCGCGTCAAAAGTGCCTCAAGGGTTCGTCTGATCGCCAAAATAAGGGTCGCAATCGATTCCCCGGGTCAATATCTAGCCGCAGCCTCGGGTTCCAGATGTGTGCAACTTACCCCTTACCCCTTAATCGGCCCTTAAAGGAAGGGGCGCGTCAAAAGAGCCTCAAGGGTTCGTCTGATCGCCAAAATAAGGGTCGCAATCGATTCCCCGGGTCAATATCTAACCGCAGCCTCGGGTTCCAGATGTGTGCAACTTACCCCTTACCCCTTAATCGGCCCTTAAAGGACGGGGCGCGTCAAAAGTGCCTCAAGGGTTCGTCTGATCGCCAAAATAAGGGTCGCAATCGATTCCCCGGGTCAATATCTAGCCGCAGCCTCGGGACCCAGATGTGTGCAACTTACCCCTTACCCCTTAATCGGCCCTTTAAGGAAGGGGCGCGTCAAAACGCCCTCAAGGGTTCGTCTGATCGCCAAAATAAGGGTCGCAATCGATTCCCCGGGTCAATATCTAGCCGCAGCCTCGGGTTCGAGATGTGTGCAACTTACCCCTTACCCCTTAATCGGCCCTTAAAGGAAGGGGCGCGTCAAAACGCCCTGAAGGGTTCGTCTGATCGCCAAAATAAGGGTCGCAATCGATTCCCGGGTCAATATCTAGCCGCAGCCTCGGGTTCCAGATGTGTGCAACTTACCCCTTACCCCTTAATCGGCCCTTAAAGAAAGGGGCGCGTCAAAACGCCCTCAAGGGTTCGTCTGATCGCCAAAATAAGGGTCGCAATCGATTCCCCGGGTCAATATCTAGCCGCAGCCTCGGGTTCCAGATGTGTGCAACTTACCCCTTACCCCTTAATCGGCCCTTAAAGGAAGGGGCGCGTCAAAACGCCCTCAAGGGTTCGTCTGATCGCCAAAATAAGGGTCGCAATCGATTCCCCGGGTCAAAATCTAGCCGCAGCCTGGGGTTCCAGATGTGTGCAACTTACCCCTTACCCCTTTATCGGCCCTTAAAGGAAGGGGCGCGTCAAAAGTGCCTCAAGGGTTCGTCTGATCGCCAAAATAAGGGTCGCAATCGATTCCCCGGGTCAATATCTAGCCGCAGCCTCGGGTTCCAGATGTGTGCAACTTACCCCTTACCCCTTAATCGGCCCTTAAAGGACGGGGCGCGTCAAAAGTGCCTCAAGGGTTCGTCTGATTGCCAAAATAAGGGTCGCAATCGATTCCCCGGGTCAATATCTAGCCGCAGCCTCGGGTTCCAGATGTGTGCAACTTACCCCTTACCCCTTAATCGGCCCTTAAAGGAAGGGGCGCGTCAAAAGTGCTTCAAGGGTTCGTTTGATCGCCAAAATAAGGGTCGCAATCGATTCCCCGGGTCAATATCTAGCCGCAGCCTCGGGTTCCAGATGTGTGCAACTTACCCCTTACCCCTTAATCGGCCCTTAAAGGACGGGGCGCGTCAAAAGTACCTCAAGGATTCGTCTGATCGCCAGAATAAGGGTCGCAATCGATTCCTCGGGTCAATATCTAGCCGCAGCCTCGGGTTCCAGATGTGTGCAACTTACCCCTTACCCCTTAATCGGCCCTTAAAGGAAGGGGCGCGTCAAAAGAGCCTCAAGGGTTCGTCTGATCGCCAAAATAAGGGTCGCAATCGATTCCCCGGGTCAATATCTAACCGCAGCCTCGGGTTCCAGATGTGTGCAACTTACCCCTTACCCCTTAATCGGCCCTTAAAGGACGGGGCGCGTCAAAAGTGCCTCAAGGGTTCGTCTGATCGCCAAAATAAGGGTCGCAATCGATTCCCCGGGTCAATATCTAGCCGCAGCCTCGGGATCCAGATGTGTGCAACTTACCCCTTACCCCTTAATCGGCCCTTAAAGGAAGGGGCGCGTCAAAACGCCCTCAAGGGTTCGTCTGATCGCTAAAATAAGGGTCGCAATCGATTCCCCGGGTCAATATCTAGCCGCAGCCTTGGGTTCGAGATGTGTGCAACTTACCCCTTACCCCTTAATCGGCCCTTAAAGGAAGGGGCGCGTCAAAACGCCCTCAAGGGTTCGTCTGATCGCCAAAATAAGGGTCGCAATCGATTCCCCGGGTCAATATCTAGCCGCAGCCTCGGGTTCCAGATGTGTGCAACTTACCCCTTACCCCTTAATCGGCCCTTAAAGAAAGGGGCGCGTCAAAACGCCCTCAAGGGTTCGTCTGATCGCCAAAATAAGGGTCGCAATCGATTCCCCGGGTCAATATCTAGCCGCAGCCTCGGGTTCCAGATGTGTGCAACTTACCCCTTACCCCTTAATCGGCCCTTAAAGGAAGGGGCGCGTCAAAACGCCCTCAAGGGTTCGTCTGATCGCCAAAATAAGGGTCGCAATCGATTCCCCGGGTCAAAATCTAGCCGCAGCCTCGGGTTCCAGATGTGTGCAACTTACCCCTTACCCCTTTATCGGCCCTTAAAGGAAGGGGCGCGTCAAAAGTGCCTCAAGGGTTCGTCTGATCGCCAAAATAAGGGTCGCAATCGATTCCCCGGGTCAATATCTAGCCGCAGCCTCGGGTTCCAGATGTGTGCAACTTACCCCTTACCCCTTAATCGGCCCTTAAAGGACGGGGCGCGTCAAAAGTGCCTCAAGGGTTCGTCTGATCGCCAAAATAAGGGTCGCAATCGATTCCCCGGGTCAATATCTAGCCGCAGCCTCGGGTTCCAGATGTGTGCAACTTACCCCTTACCCCTTAATCGGCCCTTAAAGGAAGGGGCGCGTCAAAAGTGCCTCAAGGGTTCGTTTGATCGCCAAAATAAGGGTCGCAATCGATTCCCCGGGTCAATATCTAGCCGCAGCCTCGGGTTCCAGATGTGTGCAACTTACCCCTTACCCCTTAATCGGCCCTTAAAGGACGGGGCGCGTCAAAAGTACCTCAAGGGTTCGTCTGATCGCCAAAAGAAGGGTCGCAATCGATTCCTCGGGTCAATATCTAGCCGCAGCCTCGGGTTCCAGATGTGTGCAACTTACCCCTTACCCCTTAATCGGCCCTTAAAGGAAGGGGCGCGTCAAAACGCCCTCAAGGGTTCGTCTGATCGCCAAAATAAGGGTCGCAATCGATTCCCCGGGTCAATATCTAGCCGCAGCCTCGGGTTCCAGATGTGTGCAACTTACCCCTTACCCCTTAATCGGCCCTTAAAGGAAGGGGCGCGTCAAAAGTGCCTCAAGGGTTCGTCTGATCGCCAAAATAAGGGTCGCAATCGATTCCTCGGGTCAATATCTAGCCGCAGCCTCGGGTTCAAGATGTTTGCAACTTACCCCTTACCCCTTAATCGGCCCTTAAAGGAAGGGGCGCGTCAAAAGTGCCTCAAGGGTTCGTCTGATCGCCAAAATAAGGGTCGCAATCGATTCCTCGGGTCAATATCTAGCCGCAGCCTCGGGTTCAAGATGTGTGCAACTTACCCCTTACCCCTTAATCGGCCCTTAAAGGAAGGGGCGCGTCAAAAGTGCCTCAAGGGTTCGTCTGATCGCCAAAATAAGGGTCGCAATCGATTCCTCGGGTCAATATCTAGCCGCAGCCTCGGGTTCAAGATGTGTGCAACTTACCCGTTACCCCTTAATCGGCCCTTAAAGGACGGGGCGCGTCAAAAGTGCCTCAAGGGTTCGTCTGATCGCCAAAATAAGGGTCGCAATCGATTCCCCGGGTCAATATCTAGCCGCAGCCTCGGGTTCCAGATGTGTGCAACTTACCCCTTACCCCTTAATCGGCCCTTAAAGGAAGGGGCGCGTCAAAAGTGCCTCAAGGGTTCGTCGTATCGCCAAAATAAGGGTCGCAATCGATTCCTCGGGTCAATATCTAGCCGCAGCCTCGGGTTCCAGATGTGTGCAACTTACCCCTTACCCCTTAATCGGCCCTTAAAGGACGGGGGGCGTCAAAAGTGCCTCAAGGGTTCGTCTGATCGCCAAAATAAGGGTCGCAATCGATTCCCTGGGTCAATATCTAGCCGCAGCCTCGGGTTCCAGATGTGTGCAACTTACCCCTTACCCCTTAATCGGCCCTTAAAGGAAGGGGCGCGTCAAAAGTGCCTCAAGGGTTCGTCTGATCGCCAAAATAAGGGTCGCAATCGATTCCTTGGGTCAATATCTAGCCGCAGCCTCGGGTTCCAGATGTGTGCAACTTACCCCTTACCCCTTAATCGGCCCTTAAAGGACGGGGCGCGTCAAAAATGCCTCAAGGGTTCGTCTGATCGCCAAAATAAGGGTCGCAATCGATTCCTCGGGTCAATATCTAGCCGCAGCCTCGGGTTCCAGATGTGTGCAACTTACCCCTTACCCCTTAATCGGCCCTTAAAGGACGGGGCGCGTCAAAAGTGCCTCAAGGGTTCGTCTGATCGCCAAAATAAGGGTCGCAATCGATTCCCCGGGTCAATATCTAGTCGCAGCCTCGGGTTCCAGATGTGTGCAACTTACCCCTTACCCCTTAATCGGCCCTTAAAGGAAGGGGCGCGTCAAAAGTGCCTCAAGGGTTCGTCTGATCGCCAAAATAAGGGTCGCAATCGATTCCCCGGGTCAATATCTAGCCGCAGCCTTGGGTTCCAGATGTGTGCAACTTACCCCTTACCCCTTAATCGGCCCTTAAAGGAAGGGGCGCGTCAAAAGTGCCTCAAGGGTTTGTCTGATCGCCAAAATAAGGGTCGCAATCGATTCCCCGGGTCAATATCTAGCCGCAGCCTCGGGTTCCAGATGTGTGCAACTTACCCCTTACCCCTTAATCGGCCCTTAAAGGAAGGGGCGCGTCAAAAGTGCCTCAAGGGTTCGTCTGATCGCCAAAATAAGGGTCGCAATCGATTCCTCGGGTCAATATCTAGCCGCAGCCTCGGGTTCCAGATGTGTGCAACTTACCCCTTACCCCTTAATCGGCTCTCAAAGGAAGGGGCGCGTCAAAAGTGCCTCAAGGGTTCGTCTGATCGCCAAAATAAGGGTCGCAATCGATTCCCCGGGTCAATATCTAGCCGCAGCCTCGGGTTCCAGATGTGTGCAACTTACCCCTTACCCCTTAATCGGCCCTTAAAGGAAGGGGCGCGTCAAAAGAGCCTCAAGGGTTCGTCTGATCGCCAAAATAAGGGTCGCAATCGATTCCCCGGGTCAATATCTAACCGCAGCCTCGGGTTCCAGATGTGTGCAACTTACCCCTTACCCCTTAATCGGCCCTTAAAGGACGGGGCGCGTCAAAAGTGCCTCAAGGGTTCGTCTGATCGCCAAAATAAGGGTCGCAATCGATTCCCCGGGTCAATATCTAGCCGCAGCCTCGGGATCCAGATGTGTGCAACTTACCCCTTACCCCTTAATCGGCCCTTTAAGGAAGGGGCGCGTCAAAACGCCCTCAAGGGTTCGTCTGATCGCCAAAATAAGGGTCGCAATCGATTCCCCGGGTCAATATCTAGCCACAGCCTCGGGTTCGAGATGTGTGCAACTTACCCTTTACCCCTTAATCGGCCCTTAAAGGAAGGGGCGCGTCAAAACGCCCTCAAGGGTTCGTCTGATCGCCAAAATAAGGGTCGCAATCGATTCCCGGGTCAATATCTAGCCGCAGCCTCGGGTTCCAGATGTGTGCAACTTACCCCTTACCCCTTAATCGGCCCTTAAAGAAAGGGGCGCGTCAAAACGCCCTCAAGGGTTCGTCTGATCGCCAAAATAAGGGTCGCAATCGATTCCCCGGGTCAATATCTAGCCGCAGCCTCGGGTTCCAGATGTGTGCAACTTACCCCTTACCCCTTAATCGGCCCTTAAAGGAAGGGGCGCGTCAAAACGCCCTCAAGGGTTCGTCTGATCGCCAAAATAAGGGTCGCAATCGATTCCCCGGGTCAAAATCTAGCCGCAGCCTGGGGTTCCAGATGTGTGCAACTTACCCCTTACCCCTTTATCGGCCCTTAAAGGAAGGGGCGCGTCAAAAGTGCCTCAAGGGTTCGTCTGATCGCCAAAATAAGGGTCGCAATCGATTCCCCGGGTCAATATCTAGCCGCAGCCCCGGGTTCCAGATGTGTGCAACTTACCCCTTACCCCTTAATCGGCCCTTAAAGGACGGGGCGCGTCAAAAGTGCCTCAAGGGTTCGTCTGATCGCCAAAATAAGGGTCGCAATCGATTCCCCGGGTCAATATCTAGCCGCAGCTTCGGGTTCCAGATGTGTGCAACTTACCCCTTACCCCTTAATCGGCCCTTAAAGGAAGGGGCGCGTCAAAAGTGCCTCAAGGGTTCGTTTGATCGCCAAAATAAGGGTCGCAATCGATTCCCCGGGTCAATATCTAGCCGCAGCCTCGGGTTCCAGATGTGTGCAACTTACCCCTTACCCCTTAATCGGCCCTTAAAGGACGGGGCGCGTCAAAAGTACCTCAAGGGTTCGTCTGATCGCCAGAATAAGGGTCGCAATCGATTCCTCGGGTCAATATCTAGCCGCAGCCTCGGGTTCCAGATGTGTGCAACTTACCCCTTACCCCTTAATCGGCCCTTAAAGGAAGGGGCGCGTCAAAAGAGCCTCAAGGGTTCGTCTGATCGCCAAAATAAGGGTCGCAATCGATTCCCCGGGTCAATATCTAACCGCAGCCTCGGGTTCCAGATGTGTGCAACTTACCCCTTACCCCTTAATCGGCCCTTAAAGGACGGGGCGCGTCAAAAGTGCCTCAAGGGTTCGTCTGATCGCCAAAATAAGGGTCGCAATCGATTCCCCGGGTCAATATCTAGCCGCAGCCTCGGGATCCAGATGTGTGCAACTTACCCCTTACCCCTTAATCGGCCCTTAAAGGAAGGGGCGCGTCAAAACGCCCTCAAGGGTTCGTCTGATCGCCAAAATAAGGGTCGCAATCGATTCCCCGGGTCAATATCTAGCCGCAGCCTCGGGTTCGAGATGTGTGCAACTTACCCCTTACCCCTTAATCGGCCCTTAAAGGAAGGGGCCCGTCAAAACGCCCTCAAGGGTTCGTCTGATCGCCAAAATAAGGGTCGCAATCGATTCCCCGGGTCAATATCTAGCCGCAGCCTCGGGTTCCAGATGTGTGCAACTTACCCCTTACCCCTTAATCGGCCCTTAAAGAAAGGGGCGCGTCAAAACGCCCTCAAGGGTTCGTCTGATCGCCAAAATAAGGGTCGCAATCGATTCCCCGGGTCAATATCTAGCCGCAGCCTCGGGTTCCAGATGTGTGCAACTTACCCCTTACCCCTTAATCGGCCCTTAAAGGAAGGGGCGCGTCAAAACGCCCTCAAGGGTTCGTCTGATCGCCAAAATAAGGGTCGCAATCGATTCCCCGGGTCAATATCTAGCCGCAGCCTCGGGTTCCAGATGTGTGCAACTTACCCCTTACCCCTTAATCGGCCCTTAAAGGAAGGGGCGCGTCAAAACGCCCTCAAGGGTTCGTCTGATCGCCAAAATAAGGGTCGCAATAGATTCCCCGGGTCAATATCTAGCCGCAGCCTCTGGTTCCAGATGTGTGCAACTTACCCCTTACCCCTTTATCGGCCCTTAAAGGAAGGGGCGCGTCAAAAGTGCCTCAAGGGTTCGTTTGATCGCCAAAATAAGGGTCGCAATCGATTCCCCGGGTCAATATCTAGCCGCAGCCTCGGGTTCCAGATGTGTGCAACTTACCCCTTACCCCTTAATCGGCCCTTAAAGGACGGGGCGCGTCAAAAGTGCCTCAAGGGTTCGTCTGATCGCCAAAATAAGGGTCGCAATCGATTCCCCGGGTCAATTGTAGCCGCAGCCTCGGGTTCCAGATGTGTGCAACTTACCCCTTACCCCTTAATCGGCCCTTAAAGGAAGGGGCGCGTCAAAAGTGCCTCAAGGGTTCGTTTGATCGCCAAAATAAGGGTCGCAATCGATTCCCCGGGTCAATATCTAGCCGCAGCCTCGGGTTCCAGATGTGTGCAACTTACCCCTTACCCCTTAATCGGCCCTTAAAGGACGGGGCGCGTCAAAAGTGCCTCAAGGGTTCGTCTGATCGCCAAAATAAGGGTCGCAATCGATTCCTCGGGTCAATATCTAGCCGCAGCCTCGGGTTCCAGATGTGTGCAACTTACCCCTTACCCCTTAATCGGCCCTTAAAGGAAGGGGCGCGTCAAAACGCCCTCAAGGGTTCGTCTGATCGCCAAAATAAGGGTCGCAATCGATTCCCCGGGTCAATATCTAGCCGCAGCCTCGGGTTCCAGATGTGTGCAACTTACCCCTTACCCCTTAATCTGCCCTTAAAGGAAGGGGCGCGTCAAAACGCCCTCAAGGGTTCGTCTGATCGCCAAAATAAGGGTCGCAATCGATTCCCCGGGTCAATATCTAGCCGCAGCCTCGGGTTCCAGATGTGTGCAACTTACCCCTTACCCCTTAATCGGCCCTTAAAGGACGGGGCGCGTCAAAAGTGCCTCAAGGGTTCGTCTGATCGCCAAAATAAGGGTCGCAATCGATTCCCCGGGTCAATATCTAGCCGCAGCCTCGGGTTCCAGATGTGTGCAACTTACCCCTTACCCCTTAATCGGCCCTTAAAGGAAGGGGCGCGTCAAAACGCCCTCAAGGGTTCGTCTGATCGCCAAAATAAGGGTCGCAATCGATTCCCCGGGTCAATATCTAGCCGCAGCCTCGGGTTCGAGATGTGTGCAACTTACCCCTTACCCCTTAATCGGCCCTTAAAGGAAGGGGCGCGTCAAAAGTGCCTCAAGGGTACGTCTGATCGCCAAAATAAGGGTCGCAATCGATTCCTCGGGTCAATATCTAGCCGCAGCCTCGGGTTCCAGATGTGTGAAACTTACCCCTTACCCCTTAATCGGCCCTTAAAGGAAGGGGCGCGTCAAAAGTGCCTCAAGAGTTCGTCTGATCGCCAAAATAACGGTCGCAATCGATTCCCCGGGTCAATATCTAGCCGCAGCCTCGGGTTCGAGATGTGTGCAACTTACCCCTTACCCCTTAATCGGCCCTTAAAGGAAGGGGCCCGTCAAAACGCCCTCAAAACGCCGCCCCCTTCCTTTGAGGGCCGATTAAGGGGTAAGGGGTAAGTTGCACACATCTGGAACCCGAAGCTGCGGCTAGATATTGACCCGAGGAATCGATTGCGACCCTTATTTTGGCGATCAGACGAACCCTTGAGGCACTTTTGACGCGCCCCGTCCTTTAAGGGCCGATTAAGGGGTAAGGGGTAAGTTGCACACATCTGGAACCCGAGGCTGCGGCTAGATATTGACCCGGGGAATCGATTGCGAACCTTATTTTGGCGATCAGACGAACCCTTGAGGCACTTTTGACGCGCCCCTTCCTTTAAGGGCCGATTAAGGGGTAAGGGGTAAGTTGCACACATCTGGAACCCGAGGCTGCGGCTAGATATTGACCCGGGGAATCGATTGCGACCGTTATTTTGGCGATCAGACGAACTCTTGAGGCACTTTTGACGCGCCCCTTCCTTTAAGGGCCGATTAAGGGGTAAGGGGTAAGTTGCACACATCTGGAACCCGAGGCTGCGGCTAGATATTGACCCGAGGAATCGATTGCGACCCTTATTTTGGCGATCAGACGTACCCTTGAGGCACTTTTGACGCGCCCCGTCCTTTAAGGGCCGATTAAGGGGTAAGGGGTAAGTTGCACACATCTGGAACCCGAGGCTGCGGCTAGATATTGACCCGGGGAATCGATTGCGACTCTTATTTTGGCGATCAGACGAACCCTTGAGGGCGTTTTGACGCGCCCCTTCCTTTAAGGGCCGATTAAGGGGTAAGGGGTAAGTTGCACACATCTGGAACCCGAGGCTGCGGCTAGATATTGACCCGGGGAATCGATTGCGACCCTTATTTTGGCGATCAGACGAACCCTTAAGGGCGTTTTGACGCGCCCCTTCCTTTAAGGGCCGATTAAGGGGTAAGGGGTAAGTTGCACACATCTGGAACCCGAGGCTGCGGCTAGATATTGACCCGAGGAATCGATTGCAACCCTTATTTTGGCGATCAGACGAACCCTTAAGGCACTTTTGACGCGCCCCTTCCTTTAAGGGCCGATTAAGGGGTAAGGGGTAAGTTGCACACATCTGGAACCCGAGGCTGCGGCTAGATATTGACCCGGGGAATCGATTGCGACCCTTATTTTGGCGATCAGACGAACCCTTGAGGCACTTTTGACGCGCCCCTTCCTTTGAGGGCCGATTAAGGGGTAAGGGGTAAGTTGCACACATCTGGAACCCGAAGCTGCGGCTAGATATTGACCCGAGGAATCGATTGCGACCCTTATTTTGGCGATCAGACGAACCCTTGAGGCACTTTTGACGCGCCCCGTCCTTTAAGGGCCGATTAAGGGGTAAGGGGTAAGTTGCACACATCTGGAACCCGAGGCTGCGGCTAGATATTGACCCGGGGAATCGGTTGCGAACCTTATTTTGGCGATCAGACGAACCCTTGAGGCACTTTTGACGCGCCCCTTCCTTTAAGGGCCGATTAAGGGGTAAGGGGTAAGTTGCACACATCTGGAACCCGAGGCTGCGGCTAGATATTGACCCGGGGAATCGATTGCGACCCTTATTTTGGCGATCAGACGAACCCTTGAGGGCGTTTTGACGCGCCCCTTCCTTTAAGGGCCGATTAAGGGGTAAGGGGTAAGTTGCACACATCTGGAACCCGAGGCTGCGGCTAGATATTGACCCGAGGAATCGATTGCGACCCTTATTTTGGCGATCAGACGAACCCTTGAGGCACTTTAGACGCGCCCCGTCCTTTAAGGGCCGATTAAGGGGTAAGGGGTAAGAGCTAGGGCCAAATAAAGGTCATATTCTTGCTCCGCGTCCCCCAATTGACCTAACATGAGTTTTTTTAAGCGATTCTGAATCCGACGCTGTATTCGTTGCTGTTGCTGACGCTAACTTCACGGACATTGTTAAGGGACAGTTTTGGGGTGTTTTGTTATATAACTCAAGAAGGGTTGGAGAAAGAAGCATCAAATTGTCAGCATTTTATGTGGAATTTGGTGCTTTACATGTCTGCCACGTTAAAGTTTTTAAGATTTATACCTGCATATTATTTTTTATCATTTTTCATCACTGTCCCTTAGCACCACAATGTGGGGTGTTAAGGGACACCTATATTATTCCAAGAAATGGTCATCAAATGCCCACAATTGGGGTGTGGAAGGGCACACAATTTATTTATTGAAATGTTTTGCATATTCTGTCACAAAACAAGTCAGGTTCATTTACCACTAATGACCTTTTTAGCCAATTACGTGTAATGCAGTTTACGCTTGTGGAAAAAGTGCTAATTATAAGGTAAACAGAACCAAAAAGTACCCTTCTGTCATCAATAAAAACCCATGTTGAAGCTAGTCACTTGTCATTATGTTGCCCTCTTTGTTTTAGCCTTTTTATGACGACATCACATTTACCTACATCAGTCTCCATTGACCCATCATTGTAAAAGAGAGTGTTGAGATGTTTTGTTACATAACTTAAGATGTGTTAGAGATAAAAGCATGAACTTGCCAGCATTTTATGTGGAATTTGGTGTTTTCCATGCCTACTTAATTAAATTATATTTAGATATTATTTTTTATTTTTTATTCCCTGTCCCTTAGCACCCCACGTCCACCTCAAAATATGCATATATCCGGAAAAGAGGAAGAGGATGATAAATGAATGGGTGGATTTGCACAAGTTTTTCAGGAAACATGTGCAATACATGTGACAATACACCTATGCATTCATTTTCCCTGTACACCCACTAGTTTATGTGGTACACACAAAGTTTTGGAGATGTTTCAATTTTGTGAAAATGTAGCATGATTTTCAAATCCATTTTTGAACCAAATCACTTGCATGAAAAACCATACCATTTTCTCCTATGGTCAAGAGCAAAACAGTGTCAACTACCACACTGAACTTTTTATTGAACCTTCTCAAATTAGAAAGTTAATATGACTCAAAGTTTTTCCCATGCAACTGTCCCTTAACACCCCACTGTCCCTTAACACCCCCTTTTACGGTAGCCTCCAGAGAGTTGGGAGTTGGTTGGGAGGTCCAAATTTATCTGGAGGCTCTGCGCCAGCCCGCGCCCGCTGTGCGCTGGTCTAGCCACCTGGTGGTAACATGTGTCACTAGTGTTAGGGTGACCTGCCGAGAGCGCGTGAGCGCCTCGAGTGACCGCCGGCTGTGCCGGCATTGTGTGTGTTGGCGCCGTGCTGTGCGCATCCGTCTGCTCGTCCGGCTGCAATAGAGTGTCTCGCTGAAGCTCGGGTGTCTACTACTGGCGTGGTGGCAGCGCCTTTGCCCACCTCTCCTAGTGCCACGCAAGACATTGCTTCTCCTTTGCAAGGATCAGCGAGCTTTGCTCAATCTGCATCGCCAGCGCTCTACGCACCGGACTTGGAGCCAAGATGGCGGGCGTTCGTGCCCCGAAGCAGTGGTCACTGACGAAAGACGAGACAATTACGTCATTCGAGAGTTGGCGCCAAAACCTGCTCTATACCCTGTCGCTCGATAGTATTTTCGCAAAGTTTCTCGAGCAGGGAGTCGTGTGGCAAAAGAAGACGGCTGACTGTCCGACACGTGGCTTCTCCGACGACAGCTCGAACGTCCCCGCCTCCAGTCGTCTCACCGCCGCTCAGAAGACAGTCCAGCTCGAGCTCATGTTAGGGCAGATTGCCAATTTCTGCCC
Source organism: Amphibalanus amphitrite (assembly GCF_019059575.1). Taxonomy (NCBI): domain Eukaryota; kingdom Metazoa; phylum Arthropoda; class Thecostraca; order Balanomorpha; family Balanidae; genus Amphibalanus; species Amphibalanus amphitrite. The sequence continues at coordinate 27,467 of NW_024882046.1, forward strand.
GATCATCGCTCGCAACTCCATTGTGAAAAACTCCACGTCGCTGCAGCAGATCTGGCAGTCAATCCGGCTTCACTTTGGATTCCAGTCATCAGGCTCTCATTTGCTTGATTTCGCTGCAATTCAGCTGCAATCTGACGAACGACCGGAGGATCTGTTCCAGCGGCTTATGGCGTTCGCCGAGGACAATTTGCTGAAGTCCGACCATGACGTCACTCATCACGGCCTCCTGCCGTCGTCGGATGAGGACATGTCGCCATCTCTGGAGAACTTCATCGTCCTACACTGGCTCTCGCTACTGCATCCGCGCCTTCCGGCCCTCGTCAAGCAGCGTTACGGCCCGGAGTTGCGAACCCGTACCCTGGCATCTCTGAAGCCGGAAATCAGTCAGTCTATCGACTCTCTTCTCGCTGAGCTGCAGTCTGGAGAACACGCGCAAGTTTTGCGTTCTGCAATCGCCAGTTTCCAGCAAGTTCGCCCCCGCAATCAGCTGGCTGGATCCGCCTCTGCGGGCCGGCCAGCGGCCGTGCCCGCCGGCGGTCGGCCCGCGCCGGCTGCCGGCCGCTCCGCCCCTGCGCTCGGCGGCGGCCGGTCCGGTTCGGCTGACCTGTCTGGGGGTGAGCGGCGCGGCGGCCGCGGTCAGCGTTCGCGTACATGTGCACTCTGCGTGGCGGCCGGTCGTCCGGGTGCCGACTCGCACTTTTTGAGTCGCTGCCGCTTCTTGCCCATCGAGGATCGTCGCTTCATGGCTGGCGTACGTCTCATCGCCGGATGCGACGACCTCTGTGAGGACTTGGACTCTGAGGGTGCATCTCGCCTCTCACAGACGGACTCTGACAACCAGGTATGTGTTGCCTCTAGTGATGAGGTAGATACGTATTCAGAGCTTGAGATGGGCAGTTGCACTAAACCCGAGTCTTCATCTACTGGTGTGATTGACTATGGTCATGATTCAGCTGTCAATGAGGTCAATGAGTGTGTTCGTGACAATATCAATGATTCGTCCGATGTTCCCGCGCGTCGCATCCAGCCCGAGCCTTCGCCGTTTTTACCCGTGCACTGTGGGTCGGTCCCTCTCCGCCTGACTCTCGACTCGGGCGCGGAAATTAACTTGATTCGTGACACAGTAGCCGTTTTAGTCGGAGCCCCTATCTCAAAGACGACTCAGAATGCCTTTCAGGCTGATGGTCACTCTAAGCTCAACGTAATTGGAGAAACAACTCTGATATTGCATCGTGGCTCCCTTGAGATGACCCTTCAGGCTCTGGTGGTTCAGGACCTTGACGTCGAGGTCCTTGCCGGCACTCCCTTTATGTCCCGAAACGATGTGTCTGTGCGGCCCGCGGATGGCTCGGTATCCATCGGAGGTGACGTCATCTTCCTCTACCGTGCCCGTTCTCATGTCTCCAACCAGCCCTCTCCACGTCCTGCGAGCTGTTTGATCCGCTCTCCATCTCGGTCAGTAACTCTGTGGCCCGGTGACTTCATCGAGCTGGAGGTTGCTGACATAGACCGTGACGTCGCCGTGTCCGTCGAGCCGTGGGCCTCCTCTCCCGTCCAGGATCCTGGGTCCGGTCCATGGCCTAGTCCAGCTGTTACCGCTGTGGTTGACGGCAAAATTCGTGTGCCAAACAACACCGGCTCACCTCTTAGGCTGCAGAAAAACTCTCATTTCTGCAAAATATTTTCCGTATCGTCACCACCCGTGATCTCTCCGGCGCCAGCTTGCTCTCCGGCACCTCCACAGTCTCCGCCGGACTCCTCAGCCACTCTGGTGTCCATTGATCCTCATGGACTGCTTTCGGACTCTGTAAGGGCCGAGTTTGCTGCTACTATCGCGCAGTATGACTCGGTGTTTGAGCCTGTTTTCCCTGGCTACAACGGCGCTGTTGGAGACATTCACGGAACTGTGAACATCGGCGCGGTCCAACCTCCTCAGCGCAGAGGCCATTTGCCTCAGTATAACCGTCAGCGGCTGTCTGAACTTCAGTCGAAGTTCGACGAACTGGAGGCCCTCGGTGTCGTCAGAAAGCCTGAGGATGTTGGCGTGGCGGTGGAATATGTCCACCCCTTCTTTCTGGTAAAAAAGCCTAGCGGCGGAAGTCGCCTCGTCACAGATTTCACCACTGTAGGTCGCTTTTGTAAGCCTCAGCCCTCGCTGCTCCCGGACGTTGAGTCCACCTTACGCATTATTGGTAGCTGGAAGTACATCATCGTGACCGACTTGACGAAGGCATACTTCCAGGTGCCCTTGGCACGCTCGAGTCTGAAGTACTGCGGGGTGGTTACACCATTCAAAGGTGTTCGTGTATACACCCGCTGTGCCATGGGATTGCCTGGTTCGGAATCGGCTCTGGAGGAACTCATGAGCCGTGTTCTCGGTGACCTCATCCAGGATGGCAAGGTCGCCAAAATCGCTGACGACCTCTTTTGTGGCGGTGCCACACCTGGGGAGGCGCTCGAGATGTGGCGCCTGGTTCTACAGGCACTCGACCACTGGGTCTTTCTCCCTCAAAGACGGTCATCTGCCCTCGCTCCGTCACCATTCTCGGCTGGGTCTGGTCTGACGGTCAGCTTTCTGCCAGTCCGCACCGTGTTTCGACACTGACCTCCGCGGAACCCCCTCGCACGGTAAAGAACCTTCGTAGCTTTATCGGTGCTTACAAGGTTCTCAGCAGAGTCGTGAAGGGGACGGCACACTACATGTCTCCGCTGGACGCAGTTTGTGCCGGCCGCGAGTCATCTGAGGTGATCGTGTGGACAGACGAGCTGTTATCCACCTTCCAGCGGGCTCAGTCGGCCCTGCAGCATCACCGTGCCGTCGTTATACCGCGCCCTTCGGACGATCTCTGGATTGTCACTGACGGGTCCAGCAAACTTCACGGTATCGGTGCGACGCTGTATGTGACGCGGCAGGGGCGTACCATGCTAGCTGGCTTTTTCAGCGCACAGCTACGCAAACACCAGATCAACTGGCTTCCATGTGAAATCGAGGCTCTCGCTATCGCCACGGCGGTAAAGCACTTTGCACCTTTTATTAGCCAGGCCTCAACTCACGTCTGTGTGCTAACCGACAGCAAGCCTTGCGTGCAGGCATTCGATAAGCTGGGCCGCGGGGAATTTTCTGCGAGTCCTCGTGTATCTACATTCCTTTCGACCATCAGTCGCTATTGCATATCTGTGCGCCACCTCGCAGGCTCTGCGAACCTTCCCAGTGACTTCTCGAGCAGAAATGCCCCTCCATGTCTCGATGCAGCGTGCCAGATTTGTTCATTTGTGTCTCGCATGGAGGAGGCCACAGTCCGCCATATTTCTGTCAGTGACGTCATGTCTGGATCGTGCCGTCTGCCCTTCACAGGGCGCCAGTCATGGCTCACGATCCAACAGGATTGTGCAGATTTGCGTCGCACCAAGGCTCACCTATCTCAGGGCACGCGGCCTTCACGGAAACAGACTAAAATCCGTGACGTCAAACGGTATCTGCAGACCGTCTCCATCGCTAGAGATGGTCTGCTGGTTGTCAAACGTGACGAACCTTTCTCTCCGTCCAGAGAGCTCATAGTTGTCTCCCGTCAGGTGGCTGCTGGTCTCCTGTGTGCGTTGCACATAAAACTCCAACATCCTACTCAGCATCAACTGAAACAGGTGTTCTCACGCTACTTTTATGTGCTCGATTTGGATGCACATCTGGCAAGGTTATATGCCAGCTGTCATTCTTGTGCCGCGCTGAAAAAGCTCACTTTGCCGCTCGTGGAGAGCTCCACATCCCCTCCCCCAGCCGTGGGAGTATCATATGCCGCAGACATCATGCACCATGAGCGTCAGTTGATTTTAGTAGTTCGTGAAACCGTCACATCGCACACACTCACTTGTTTTGTCAGTGATGAGCGTGCTGCTACCATTGAAGCAGCTTTAATCTCTCTCTGCTTGTGTCTGCGAGCTGTTGACGGGCCTCCTGTCACGGTGCGCGTTGATCCAGCTCCATGTTTCGTCTCTCTGTCCTCCAGTGACGCCCTCAAGAAGGTTGGCATCCGCTTGGAGGTCGGTCGTGTGCATAACAAGAACAAGAACCCGTCCGCTGAACATGCCATCGGCGAGCTGCGCAGTGAGTTAAGGCGCATCAATCCTGATGGCGGCGCGATCTCACTGGCGACCCTGGCTATCGCCACTTCGCGTCTGAACTCCCGCCTTCGTCTCGGTGGTATGTCCTCATTCGAAATGTTCTATGCGCGTGATCAGTACACGCTTTCCGCTCTCAGCATCTCCGACCGTGAGCTTATCGCTCAGCGCTATGCGTCTAGAGTCCAAAATCATCCATATGATTACAAGTCAAAGTCTCGTACTCATCGCCGTGTGCCCCCTGTGCAGCCTGCCCCCGGCGATCTGATTTACCATGCCGGAGACCGCGACAAAACTAGAGCTCGTCCTCGATATCTGGTCACGGCTGTTGATGGTGAATGGTGCTCTGTTCGTAAGTTCGCTTGCTCGCAACTCCGTTCCAAAGAGTACCAGTTCCGTCTGAGTGAGTGCCTGCTCGTGCCCTGTGCTGTGGAGGAGCTGGAGCCCGTTTCTGGTGACGAGTCATCAGATGACGATACTACCCCTCCTGCAGCTGATTCATCGTCCCCTATTCCTGCTGAGATCGCCATCGTTCCCACACCTCGTCAGCCTGTCTCTGGGGTGCCGACGTCCTCTCTACCTGCTCCGCTACCCCCTCCCCCTGCTCCGCCGTCCCTGGCCGCCGGCCGCCCGCGACGTCAAACTAGATTACCGGGTCATTTGAAAGATTATGTAGTGTCCCTCCGTTAGTTCCCTGCAATGCTATGAACCGATGCCTTGTTTTGCGTTTATTCTGTTATTTACTCAATCACGCATTTCTTTGTTACTTATTTGCGCCTGTGTCTAGTTAGCGTTGTCTGCGTTTGCATTTTGCAGTATGTTCTTGTGCAATGTTGCACCTGTATTTTGAGAAGGGTTTCTTTTATTTACTAAGAAAAAAAGTGGTCACGCCAGCCCGCGCCCGCTGTGCGCTGGTCTAGCCACCTGGTGGTAACATGTGTCACTAGTGTTAGGGTGACCTGCCGAGAGCGCGTGAGCGCCTCGAGTGACCGCCGGCTGTGCCGGCATTGTGTGTGTTGGCGCCGTGCTGTGCGCATCCGTCTGCTCGTCCGGCTGCAATAGAGTGTCTCGCTGAAGCTCGGGTGTCTACTACTGGCGCTGGTCTACAATTATGGCGCACATGTGACAATCACGAATGTAAGCAAAGGACTTTTGACTGATTATTTTACAACTTGAATGAAAAGAAAATTACATTGCTATAATTTTGTTAATCTTTCTTCATATAATTGAAAACGAATTTTGCGTTTCAAGAGAGAACAATCGTCATTCTTTTGGTGTCTGTGATGCCAATCTCCAGAAATCTCCAGATTGCGTTCCAGCGGCTCCAGTGAAACCTCTGGTAGAGCCTCCAGTCAAGAATTTCTACTGGAGGCGCTGGAACCAGGGTATATAGAACAACGCTGGAACAGGCCCCAAGTTGCCCCAAAAACGCCGAAGTGATTGCTTATTGAAGTGAAGCATTCACCGGAATACCATATGTGAAGGAAACCCTTTAGTATTTCCTTTACATGGGATCTCATAATAACCCGGTTTACATAGCATATTTGACGAGGCTCTAGCTCGTTAATTTGGCGATAATTTCGACGCAGTTGTCTTCAAATATTTAGAGGGAATCATTTTGTAAATTGTTAAGCACCATTGGCATCTTTTGCAACATCACGGACGGAGATATAAGCTTGCAACAAACCCTATGTAAACGCGTCTGATGTCCGTAAATCGCAGAGGCATGGGCGTCGCCACCACTACGGACACTACGGACAGTGTCCGTACAAGTTTTGGAAGGTCCCAAAACTTGTACGGAATGTCCGTACAAGTTTCGACGACCGAAAGTGAGCTTTTTGGCTTGCATCATATTCAAATTACAAATGCCGTAAAAGCATTATCAATATTGCTATTTTTCTTGAAAGTATTCAGGATATGTATCGAGAGTACATGAACCTCCCGGCTCCACGAATCAAACTATTAAAACAGTTACATTAAAGGCGTACCGGTTCATGTACTCTCGATACAATACTTGTCCATTTATAACTACAATATTCAGGATGTTTAAGTTTTGACAAGGAAGGTTCAAGGAAGCAGTCTTTATCACATTTTTTCGATGCACATCTACCAGCTCAATGACTTGTTCTCTTTCAAATGCATTTGTAGATTAGGTGCCGATCGATTCCAGATGATCGCACAAGGTTGAAAGAATTCGCCTAACACTGCGGAGCAGTTGGCAGGGGACCTCCCTCTAGCCCTGACACTCTCCTTGTTGAGCAGCAAGAAATACGGAAGGGCAAAATCAGCAGACTGAAACTGACTAGACCGGGTCGAACCGAACTGAACAGAGTAGGGTGAGGGTAAAGGGCAGGGATGTAAAAATCGAAGACAGGCCGGGGTTGCTAGGGAGAAAAGAGAATGAAGGGCATACGAGTATATGAATGGTTTTGAAGATCATGGACCGCTCACTCGTCAGGAAAAGAAGGGCACGACATGCAAGGGCATTGACGAATGGGAAGGGACTACCTAGCTGGGGCATCAGATGGAGAAGGCGCTGGGTCGGGCGGGGCACGGGAATCGACAGGGCGAAGGACAGGACAAAGATCAGGTAGGGATGGTAGAGTAGGGTAGGAGATATGCAGGGGATATAGGACATGACATATGCAGGACAGGAAGCAGACAAAACCAGGCACAGGCAAGATAATGCACAGGATAGATCAGATGCAGAAATATCAAACACTGGGCACAGGAAATGACGGTAGGTATAAAGTACGAGACAGAGCACGCCTTTGCCATGGACAACAGGACAGGGGACAGCGCGGGGCACATGGAGCAGAGCACAGGAAGGACACCTACACAGGGGAGGACAGAGCTCAGATAGGAAAGGACTCAGTAATACAAGGGCCTGTGAAAAAGAAGACTATGTCCTTCAATATGGCCATGTGAAGAGATCAAATATCGCTCTAATGTGGGTCCCACAAATGTCACATTCATGCTAATCAGAAACAAGTACCTAGGTATCGTTATTTGGAGAACACAAGTGTTTCCCATCGAGCGGGCCCAAGCGACGTGGGGCGATATTCTAATACGGGGAAACCGTAATCGAAAGAATGAAGAAAAAACCGAAAGTGCTACTAACGTTAGTGAAAATGATGTTCGTGTTGTTGTTCATAATGAGCACAAAGTTTGAAACTTCGAGTTAGAACTGTCAACTGACTGGGCTCAGCGATCGCTGTCCCGACATTCTCCAAGGCATGTCCTGGAGCCCTCAGAGGTCGACGCAGGCTCTCAGAGTCAGGTGGGGCCCTCAAAATTCTACTAGGGACCCTTAGAGGCCGGACTTAGGCCCTCAGAGGCACATGCAAGGCTAGGCACTCATAAGCAATGAATAGGTCCTTCCGAGGCAGGTTTGGGCTCCCGTGAGCTGGAATGGGGCATCAAGAACTGCATGGGAGTTAGAGAGCTCAGCTGCGTTGGACCCCTAAAAGTCGGCGTGGGCTCCTAAATGTCGCCTGGAAGCTCGAGATATCTGTGTAGCGGTCTTCAAAGGTTTATAATAGGCCCGCCCCTCGCTAGCCAGGGAGGGCCCTCAGAGGCCAACAAAGACTCGCAGGAGCTAACGCTGAATGTAAGGGCCTGAAGTCATTTAAAACACCCAGTCATCAGGAAATAGACGTTTTTCTTTTTATTTTTGATGGGTCCATGGTTCAAGGAGCGCTTGCATATTTGTTTGCGATATGTGGATGTAGGAGGTTATGTAGACATAGGAGGTGTCTGCAAAAAGATATGTTTGATTCTCAGGTATTCTGGATTGGGGTGCTAGAACACATCCTGTACCCTATTATACGAGATAAACAGGAGTGCTTACCTACCTGCTCAAGCATTTCCTCATTCTACTGCATTTCGATAAGACAATTTACTCGTTACGTTAAAAGTGTCCCATTCATGATTCAAATTTGATTTAGGCTGTTCAAATTCAAATTTGATCTCTCGTTGAATACACCATGCAAAACGCATAACATTTGGTACACTGTAGTGAGATAACAGTATTGTTCATGGGGATGGGGTTAACACTTCTGACGAATGAGGAGACCGACATAATGTGTCCGTACAAGTTGGGGAGCCGTGGCGACGCCCCTGACTAAATCGTGATGTTAGCAACAGCAACGAATAATGCAGCGCCAGCGTCGGCTTCAGAATCGCTTCAAAAACTCATTTCAGGTCAGGCCGGGGACGGGGATCACGAATGTGACATAATATTTAATATTTTCCCCTAGCTCCCTTCCTTCATCCCTTAAAGGGACTATCCCACCTTTAACATGGGGTTTGAGTTGAGATAGCCAAGTTTGCGGCGAGGTTCAGAAACCACTATCTATCTAGGTTGCAACCCCCGCGGCCTCTTGGTGTTGAAGAAATTCGTTCCCTTCATTTGAAAATGGGCCTTGTACAAGGCCCTATCTTCAACATGGAGCGACCGTTAGTGTGACGTCACCTCGTTTAGTCATTCTGATTTAAATGGGTTTGTTCGTTGAAATATCGCTTAAAACTTGGTCTGAACTTTGTTGTGGTGCCTACAGAGTAAAAAGAATCAGCTTTATGACAGTAATGTGGCCTGGGGAAGGAGGTAATTTTGGGCTGTGACGTCACATATTTGAAAGTTTGTGTTTGGAATATGGGAAGCCTAAGATGTTTAATGAAAAATAAATGCCAGAACCGTGTTCCTGGTCATCCAATCTATTAAGTCGGACACAATTTAACTGGTTTTAACAACATTTTAGAAGGTGGGATAGTCCCTTTAACCCGGCAGTTGCTGCCTGCTGGGGTATTTCGCCACACACCGTTTGCTGGGGGGGGGGGGGCGTTAAACGCCCCCAGCCGATAACTCGAGACCCAATAGGCGTAGCGAAACGCACGAGGCGGCAAACGAAAGAACGCGACGAGACACTTCAGATGAGTACTTTAAAACCCGCGCCCCAGTGCACACAGCCGCTATCTGGGTTCAGAAGTGGTCAATACCCTAATTTTCGACAAATTTTAAAGCGTGATTTTCTTACATTTTCTGGTCGTAAATTGATCAGAGCGTATAGGGGAGAGTGGGGCAATGGCGACACCATAAGCATTTTGCTCAATAGCTTAGCTATTTGAAGCTATTTTATGGTGATTTTGACTGTGGTTATAGCCAAAGGAATAGGCTTTCAGATAGCACCCAGTTTTAGTATCTCAGATCACTTATGACAGATTCAGAGCCTACGCGAAAATGTGGTGAAAAATGGAGGTGCAAAAAAGCGAGGGGTAATGCCGGCCACTAAGTGCAATAGCACAAAAAGTCGAAATATCGTCACTGGTATTCATCCTTACACCGTTCTTTCGATGGAAATTTAAGTGAGAATTAAGAAACGACAACTGTATTCAGCAGTTAACAGTACACGGCACTGCAACACAACACTGCACTCGCTGCAACACAACAGCGCGGCGCCAACAGAGCAGCAAACTAACACAACCGTAAACACAGCAAGCAAACTAACACAGCTGTAAACACAGCAACCCGAAACGTTGAGCTTTAACGACAGAAGTCACAAACAAAACCGCGTGGAGTCATTCCGGACACGTGTCCGGTATTACCCCGAGGTCAGCTTTATTTTAAGAAAGCAGGCAGCAGTCAAAGGCATTGCGCCGCAAACGCCTCACATCCAGCAGTCGCCTAAAAAAGGCTTAATTGAAGGTCATTGCAAAGCAGCACTTCTGAAAATGCGTTAACACATTTCACAGTTAGCAAATAGATACAACAAAAATTAAAAATCAGATACGAAAAACACATTTAACGCTATAAAAATGAAAATAATGGAGCTACCGTGGCAAACTTGCACCACGTGATAGAATGCCGCTCAACTGAAATGTTAACAACATCAGCTGATTAGTGATGGACAAAGTACTCACTAGAGATGGGTGGCCGGCATTACCCACCGTCCGCCATTGCCCCACTCTCCCCTAAAATATCATCCAGAAAAAAATATTACTCATTCTGGCACAGATTGGTGGGCTCCCAAAGTACACCGTTTTGCTTTACTCCGTGAGACCGAACTTGTGCTGCGAATTTCATGTAAATGTTGACGAGTCTCCTGCCATATTCTTCGCTTGAACATGCGTAAGTAAGATATCAGCTGAAAGGGGAAAATGTGCGGAATCCATTGGTAACAAAAGTGCATCTAAAAAACTTCCCACTCAGTTATTGTAAGCTAATTGTTGCACACTTGCACAAAGCAGAAGGGCTTGAGGATTTCAATATTTACATAGACCTACCAAAAAACGCACAGCGTGCTTCACATCGAGACAACGTCCATAACATCTACCGTACAATTGTGATTCATTTGCTGAAAAAATTAGGTCGGCATCACACTGCCGGCAAAAGTTATTGCAGTTTTAGTGACGCTAGGTCGCCGCCCGGCCGACCCCGATCAGGTCGGCCGGGCGGCGGCCGTGCAGCTGACGTCCGTACGGTTCGGGAGCCATGACCAATCAGCTGCGTGAGAGGAGCGCGGTCCGTCTATAATCGCTCCCGGCAGTTGCTTGTGCTGAGGGGTGCTCGACGCTCGTGTCGATTGCATTTGTTGGTTGTCGATTGTCGATTGACTTGTGGGTATACTTTCTGGTGACCAATAAATGCACGTCGTCTTAACTGAATGTAGTCTGATCAAATTCAATAAAGCAAAAAGACATCCAGCCAACAGAACATCGTAAGAATGTCCGATATGGTTGATAACATTCAGAGTTTTGGGGAGCAGCCATCGACCAGAATGAACCTTATTGGCTTTTGTATGTAACATTTGCATTGCTTTTGGAAAGTTTCAGTCAGATATCTTCAGAAATGGCAATGTTATCGGCTTTTGCATTTTACCGTAGTCGGTTAATCACAATTTTCGATATTGCAAAGGCAATTTCAGTACGTTCTTGACATCAAAAACCAAAACGAATAGCATCGTCGTGTTCCAGAGCTCAAATTGCATCCGATGCACATCTTTTTTGTTGAGAATGTTCAACTTCAAAATTTGGCCTTTCTGACCTCGCCGTGACCTGACCTTCATTTGTCGAATGGAAATAGTTTCGAATCGGACGACCCAGATGACATCATTTTTAGATGCTTTTGCCGAAATGGACCATTAAAGATGTGTCGCATGACCTTAAAAATGTATACATTTACTTCCATGACCTTTTCCATGACCTTTTGTGACCCATGACCTTTCCATGACCTTTTGTGACAAAGTTAGGTTTCGTTTGTCAGCTATTCCTATCAGAAGCCGTTTGAACTTTTAGTTTTTCTCAACAACAAAAGTTCAAAGTTCAAAGTTCAAAAGTTCTGAACTTTTAGTATTGAACGAGTAGTTTCGAAGACAGCAGGGAAGCTATGCAGAATCCCCTCCCGAGTCACCCACGTTATGGGATATACCCGTCATCCGCGGATTACAAGCAAAAATATTTTTACAGCAATGATGTATCAGCACGGATGCTCATACGTTCCCATATGTGACCTTACGGTTGACTTCACATACAATAAAAAATTCCTTGGCAAAATGTCAACTGGTTAATGAGTTATCGCATTTTGGCCACTTCCGAACTCAAATAGCGGCTGTGTGCAGTGGCGGTCCCAGCCAACTTCGCCCTAGTGGGGGGGGGGGGGGGGCATCCCAGTAAACATGCCGACGTCGGCCCAACGTCGGCTCAACCTCGGCCCGACATCGGCTGGATGTCGGATATGCCCGCATGTTCCGACGTCCAGCCGAAGTCCAGCCGACGTCGAGCCGACGTCGGGCCGAGGTCGTTTGCCTAGGTTGACGAGATCGTTTGTCGTTGGACCGACGGGGCAATTCCCATACGAATGAGCTAGCCACAAAAGAGCTAGTGTTGTTTGAACTAGCTCATTTGGGCTAGTGCCACAAAATAGCTAGTGCGATTGTACCTAGTCCCACAAAACAGCTAGGAGCAAAATGACTAGTGTTGTAAAGGGCTAGTAGATCATGCTCACGCGTAAATATGCGCTCACGCTGTACCTCTTCGGGATTTTATAAACAAAGTTCAGTTCAGATCAGATCGGTCACTAAAAAAGGTCGTAATATTGAAAAAGACAGAAACATACAGCTAAGATTTTATTCTCAAACGCTCATCGAAATGTCGTATCCAACTCCGCGAAGAAACTCCTGCCTGTCTATGATGTCTCCTGTGAGACGGCGAATGAGGACCTTAATTCGTTTAATTATATCGGCATAATTTTTCTCTTGTTTTTGAACTTCGTTTCCTGCTTTGAATTTGCAAAGTTCGGCAGCTTGCAGCGCTTCTTCTTTTTGAATCACGGCCAGACAACGCCAAAGTAACGGGTGTGGCGAGTCCACCATTCCTTGGATTGCCCTGTGCCACCCTTCAATTTTGTTGTTGGTCCTCGACATTCCCTCGTCGGTGCGAATCCCATGACATTCCACATGTCTTTTCCGAAATTTTTGTGCTCTCCTTTGCCCCCTCCGTCCCTGCCTCCCAATGTAGATATCTTCAAAGTAATTGTAATAGATAGGTATCTTCAAAGTTCTTTGCACCACTAGTTCTCCTTGGGATTAGCTCTTTTAAGTTACTAGCTATTTTAACATTAGCTTTTACATCACTAGCTCTTTTGTAGCACTAGCTCAAACGTACTAGCTCAACTGACACTAGCTCTTTTGTCGCTAGCTATTCCGACACGAGGCCGACGGGGCCGACGTCAGATCAGTCGGCAATGTTTATTGGGACAACGCGCCAAAAATATCAACCGGCGGCGGGATTCGAGCCCCCCAGTCGCAGACGTCGGCCGACATGTTTGCTGGGACAACACGCCAAAACCATCAGCCGGCGATGGGATTCGAACCCCCTGTCACTTGAACGCGAGGTTAGTGCGCTCAGTAGCGGCGGAACACCTTCAATTAAAGGGGGGCACTGCCGACTTTTGGTCCCATTCTTTCCATGCAACACCCATAGGGCTAATGGTAAAATGCCAAAATCAAAGGGGGGGGGCACGGTGCCCCGGTGCCCTCCCCGTTCCGCCGCCTATGAGTGCGCTAACCACTACACCACGCAGCCAAATAGCGAATATAGTTTGTTTTGTTGGGTTATGCCCTTTCGGTCTGACAAGACCATTTCAGAGCCGGAAGGATGATAGGATGGAGACATTTGTCTTCTTGGCGAGCACCCTGGGTCCAGTTCATATAGAGTCCCTGCCCCCTGGTCCCATTGCTGTTACGTGACACTTATTGGAAAGGGCGACCCCACAATGGATTCATATAGCCACTCTTACACACCTGCACCAACGTTTCCCAAAGTGTCTCTTTGATAAGTGGAACTTTGGCAAAGTGACACTTGCCGACTGGCCTTTCTGTATGAACTGGGCCCGGCCCTGGTGAGTTGCCGGGGCTGAGCCTGACCAAAGGATAGGCGGAGCAGCCCCCAAGCACTCACCGCACCCGGCATACGGGCGAGCTCGGCTTACGGGCAATCCCAAATGGGATAAAGTTTCCCGTCCAGTCCGGATCAGGGGGTTGCGGCGTGGAGGAAGATTTCAGTTTCCTGAGGATATTTTGAATACAGAAGCTCTTTATGAAACATGAAACATGTATTTTATATTATTTTAACGGTCAAAACAGCGGCCGATGTCGGTCCGACGTCGCCCCGACGTCGGCCCGACGTCGGCTGGACCTCAGCAATTGATCTCGGTCCGACGTCGGCCCGACGTCGGCTGGACCTCGGCTGGACGTCGGTACATGCGGGCATATCCGACATCCAGCTGACGTCGTGCCGAGGTTGGACCGACGTCGGGCCGACGTCGGCATGCCGATGCCGAGTTGCCGACGTCACCCCGACGTCGGCCGACGTCGGGCCGACGTCGGCATGTTTACTGGGATATGTTACCACCCACCTCTAACTCAAAAACTAAGAGGGCTAGAAAGACGCGGTAAAAAGCAGTCGATAGCTCTCAATGCGTACGTTTCAGTCGTTAAAGTATTTAAAGTATCAGCGTACGTTAAAGTATTTCAGTCATTTTTCATCTTAACCCGCGCCCCACTGGGGGGAGGCTATTTATAGCCCCCTCCCGTTTTTCTGCAATAACTTCCAAACTGCTTGACGTATCGACGCCAAACTTTCAGTACCTTCGGCTGCATCAATTCGACACCTTGTGTCAAAATTTGAGCTTCGTAGCTACCATAGGTCGGCCGGAAATGACGTCAGAGTGACGTCATGTTCGGCCGATTTCGACGCAAAACATTGAACCACGGCAATCGCTCCCAAGAGCTCAGTTTTTAAACTAGATCCAATTTCTTTGCATGAGAGGACTCAGAATAGACTGCGCTATCAAACTGCTGTCTCGAATTTTCGAAATTTTGAAAATTTCGAAAATTTGATATAATAAAATTCAAAATTTATATTTTTACATTTTTTCCAAAAAGTTTTTGTGTTTTCGAAAAATCGGAATATATGTGATAGAACGCATTATTATGACTAACTCTAGCAAGTTTAAGCTAAATATCTTCAAAAATGGCCAAGTTATACGCATTATTGCAAAAAATTCACAATTATTAATTTTTCAAATCAATTTTTCAGCACGTATTTGACATCGTACGCCAATGTAAATAGCACCATCGTGTTTCTGAGCTCAAACTGCATCCGATAGACATCTTTTTTGTTGAAAATTTTCCACTTTACCCTCGCCCGCACATGGGGGGGGGGGGAGGTTGCCACCCCCAGGTGGTTTTTCTGCTCTGCACTCAACATTTTTAAAGCTAGAAGCCTGGTTTTTTGTATAGCTGCCCCTCTATCCTTTTTTGATGTCCACTGAAAATTTCAAGTTTCTGTGGTTTTTGGTTTCGGAGATATGACCTTGTTTTTCAGGTCATGTCATGACCCAAATGACCAATTCTCAACATCTTGCGTTGGCTATGGGCCTTGTGAGCTTTTGACACCTTGATTTCGGCCTTTTTTGCCAGTCTTACCTCCCACCTATCATGTGGAACATGCTGTTCGATGATGAACAGAGATGTAAAGGTCAGGGTCAAGGTCAACCTAGGTCATCTGAAATAATTGCGTTTTAGGCAAGCTGAATTTACTTTTCGTGGATTTTTTTGACTGTACTTTTGGTAAAAGCTTCTCAGATCATGATTTCATGTACCTAATATGGACACATAAACAATCGGTGCACACATCAGTATACATACACACAGACTCACACAGACATACAAACACATACCTATAATTGACCTTGACCTAACTTGACCTGAAATGACCTCAGCAGCAAAAACCTGGTCGGGTAGTGTGACAAAGAGGTTCTAGCTGACTTGGCACCAGAAAACGGCATCGTCATCGGTAGGTATATGCTAAGCAGCGCACTTGATACCTATCCAACGGTGACCCAAAACAACAACATTTTTTAGTTTGACCTGACCTGGAAGGTGAATGACTGACCTGAGAAGGTAAAACTGTGTATCATTGGACTCGGCTCTTCCCAAAGAATCTTTTTGGTCTTTACCGCGAAGCTCTATCTCCAACAGGAACGAAATAGCGCCGCGGGGGGGGGGGGGTGGCAACCCAATGTGCGTTCTAGGATGGGAAAATGGCATGTGCGGGCGAGGGTTAAAATTTGACCTTTTTGACCTGAAAATGGCCTGACCTGAGCTAAATTCAACTCAAAATGACCTCAAATGACACAAGCGACATGGAATTCAAAATCTATGGCCTAAATGGACCATAAAACCATAAAACATGTGTCACGTGACCGACGAATGATATACTATTTTCGTGACCTGTGATGACCTGACCCTGACCTGAAAATCAAAGTACAAGTTTGGTACCCTCAGGGTATCTATATCATCTGTTCACGAGTGTGTAAACCAAAAATGAGCTTGATCTGACTTGAAAGACGGCGGCCAGAGCCCAAAATATGAACAATCCAAACATCGATAATTTTTACTTTGACCTGAGCTGTGACGTCATCAGTGGCCTAGAGGTCAATGAAATCAGGTTTCGCACGACAGTTTTTCCGGGGCTATCAGACGCCGTTTGAACTTTGACGATCGGCCAAGAAGTTTCGGAGTTAGGGGGGGGGCTATGAAGAGCCCCCCCCCCAGTAGGGTGCGTTATACACAGACCCTAGTGGGGCGCGGGGCGCGGGGCGCGTCAAAAGGCATCAAGGGTTCGTCTGATCGCTAAAATAATCGCCCTTCGAAGGCGTATGAAGCGCCCCTCGGATTGCCAGGTCGCCCATATTTCGACCTTCGGCCCCCTCCCGAAAATTTCTTGATCCGCCCCTGAATTCTATTTTCTTGTTGCGCGAAACTGAAAGATTTTCACGAGCCTACGTCACACATGTGACGTCATACGCCGAAGGGCGGAGCTTGGCACCCGAGGGACCCCAACTGCGCATGCGTGGTGTAAGGTTTTGCAATAGGATGCGCGGCCGAGCATGCCTCAGGTCTCATAGTCACCATCAAAGCTCCCCTACCTGAGTCGGACGTGACGTGGCTCTCCGGGTCACTCAGCGGCGGTGGCCCGGTCACAGGTGGTCCCACAGACAGCCGGTGGCCAGTCTCCCGGCCCTCACACCTCTCCGATCGGTCTCCCGGCCCTCACACCTCTCCGATCGGTCTCCCGGCCCTCACACCTCTCCGATCGGTCTCCCGGCCCTCACACCTCTCCGATCGGTCTCCCGGCCCTCACACCTCTCCGATCGGTCTCCCGGCCCCCACACCTCTCCGATCGGTCTCCCGGCCCTCACACCTCTCCGATCGGTCTCCCGGCCCTCACACCTCTCCGATCGGTCTCCCGGCCCTCACACCTCTCCGATCGGTCTCCCGGCCCTCACACCTCTCCGATCGGTCTCCCGGCCCTCACACCTCTCCGATCGGTCTCCCGGCCCTCACTCCACTCCGCACCCACTGATCGTCACTCTGTGTCTCTGTGCAGCGCGCCGCGTGGCAGACCGCCCGGCTGCGCCCGAGCCGAGATAGCCGCTAAGGTATGCCGCACAGTGCTCGTGTACTGTGACCGTCGCGTCGCCACCGCCTGATTCGTGACTCATTGCACCGCGCTCCCGAGAGGTCCGGCTGACTGCGACAAGGCCGCGCTGCCGCTGTGACGTCATCAGATGACGTGTCCGGCCGTCAGCGGTGGCGGTGACGTCAGCAGATGACGTGTCCCGCCGTCGGCGGTGGCGATGACGTCATCACATGACGTGTCCGGCCGTCGGCGGTGGCAGCAGTCGTGTTTCTGTTTTAACTCATTTGTGACGTTCGCTCTTTACTGTGTGAGACGGGGACACTGTGCATAACCCTCGCAGTTATAGGGAGGGCGGGGGGGGGGGAAGGGCTGGAACTCCTCTTTGCTTTTTTTAAATAAATCCGAAATCGCGTAAAAAGCGGCTGATAGTGATGAAACTTTCGGTACCCTCGGGTCAATCAATTTTTGTACATAGCTTATTTGAAAGACATACCACATAACCCTCACCCACGTCACCTTTGATTGACCTGTGGGCTGTGACCTGTTTCTCGGGACCGTGTCAGGCCCGAATCGCGATGTGGTTGTATGTCGGCGCCCATAATTCGTGCGTTTCCAAACTTCTTGTGATTATCTGTAAGCATGCCAATATGTCGATTGATAACTGTCCA
This sequence comes from Amphibalanus amphitrite, assembly GCF_019059575.1. Classification (NCBI taxonomy): domain Eukaryota; kingdom Metazoa; phylum Arthropoda; class Thecostraca; order Balanomorpha; family Balanidae; genus Amphibalanus; species Amphibalanus amphitrite. The sequence continues at coordinate 45,235 of NW_024882046.1, forward strand.
TGCATTATGGTGGGTATCCACTATCCACTATCCAGGTCAAGTGAAGGTCAGTTCAAGTTCAATGACCTTAGATGAGGATGACCTTGGCTCGTTTTTCGTTTTTTTTTCTTCTATTTTTCAGGGTAGTTTTTAGAGCTGATTTCGAACTTAACACCCCGTTGAACATTCGAGAAGTTACTAATTTTTGGTGTCTATATAACTTGTTACGAAGCTGTCAGATCAGTGGTGACTGCCGACTGGTGGTTAACAACTGCTATGGATACCAGCGGGACACATAGGGGAAGACGGGGGGAACACCGCCCTTTGGGGAACACCGTCCATCCCGATATCAGAAATATGAAAAGGTCTAGGGCGACAGCTGACCGTCTTTTGGCAGTGTGATGTCAACAGAAGTGCCAGGTATGGGCAGTGCACCGCATTGTTTTAGGTGATTTGCGAGAAATTCCGAATTTTACGTTTCGTGAATACGTTTTATGCTTTTTTTCTAGCATCATTAGCGGAAGAAAAGTTGTCTTTTTGTGTTTGAAAGACCGATAGTCCTAAAGTAGATCTTTTTTTCCCATAATTAGAACTCATCCAAACATTTCGTGCTTCTGCTCGAGCGCCATTTTTTCGTGCTGCCACATTAAAGGATTTTGTTTTAGAAAAAATGCAGAACCTTGGGTAACACCGCCCACTTGGGCAATTAGGTACCTAATAGCACATTGTGATACCTGACCCAGGAGTGACGCATTTCAAATAAAGAATGTTATGTTTTCTTTTTCAAAGTTGATTAGACATTTCGAGAAAATGAAATTATGGGACTTAGTCGTCTAGTTGTATAAATACATTGTACCAGGGATTTAATAAAATTGTTCCCACTGCGTTTTATGAACATACTAAAACGCCTCGAAATTTACGATATGAAGAAAAACTTAACACCTCAGCAACCTACAAATTTCGTTGCCTGATGAGCTCGGGCGGTGTTACCCAATGGGTGGTTTTACACCGAAAAATGTAGACATTTACTAAATGTGGAATAATGCAATTAGGAATTAAACTACAATAAAACAATTGGTTGATATGTTTGTAAAATTAATGCGACAATCCAATGAAACTGAGAATGTGGCCAACAATTACGTGATTAGACCCTGAAAGGTCGAGGAGGTCGGTGTTTCCCCGTCTTACCCTAATTATTCACCTGACCCGACTTACCTGCATTGCATGAATATGTCGTAGGCATTGGCTGAAATCCAGCAAAATGTCTAACATAAAGCCTACTTTCACATATATAACATATCAAACCAACAAATATGACCAAACGTGTTATGTGGAAGGTAGATAGGTTAGGTCTGGTTAGGTTTGATTAGGTGGTGTTGATTAGGTTTGGTCCCGAGCCAGCGCCAAGCAAAGCACCTCAAACATCAGATGAAATCCGGCACTTCATGAAATGTCTAGGCAGCCCACGCAATGCCTATCTATAGGTAGGCATGATAGGTCTTTAGACATTTCATAAAATGCTGCATTTCGTCCGATGCCCTCGAAACATATATCATCTTTGGTAAAAAAAGCTAATATGACATTCAAAATCTTGACCCTGAAAACTTAGTAAACTCACAAAAATTATTTTTAGCGGATCCCGATTTTCCCATCTTGTAGGTCATTGAACTGACTCGGAAGGTGGACCAGTGAGTTAGGCCCTAAGAAGTGGACACCATCGGATCCTATCTTCACGCTCCTTTTTTCGCTCTAACTTGATCAGGAGCTGAAAAGCTGGTGGGGGGAGGGGGGCTGAGCCCCCTCCTGTTCGCCAACAGCGGCCGAGGAAGCGCCAGTGAAGGCGAGGGATGACAACTCTACCTTCTAGCCGGAACAGGGGTTGGGTGCAGGGCGCAGGCTGCCGCCTCTCAATAGTGCGTTTTTTTTTTTTTACATACGTGCCGCCAACCTTGGCACACCCTGTGTTCGTGAGAATCGTAAAGCTCACTCTTCGATACGGAAATGTTTGTGTGTGCTCGTAGTCGTGACCGTCCACTCGTTCTCGTACTCGTTCTCTTTCGTCACCCGGAGGACCATAAAGTTATTGTTCATATAAGTCAAAGTCTATTCTTGGTTGATAGCGAAACGAACGGGTAAAAGACGGCGGTCACAGATGCAGCGCAATTCGTCGTTCTCGGCACGTCGTTCACGTAAGGCCGCGTCGGCCACGTCGTTCACGTAAGGCCGCGTCGGCCACGTCGTATGACACCGGGCCGTGTCGCACCGGCGGAGTCCCGTTGTAGACTGTCGGGCCCCCGTCCCGTCTCAGCCCTCGTGGTAGCACAATACGTGGGCCTGAGAACTGCAGGACAGGGGCCAGATGACGCATATGTGCCCGGCGCAGCGCGGCGGACCGACCGCTGCGCTCCGAGCGCCGGCCGTCTTTGCGAAAACATCTAAAGCAACGTATTTGCTCGCTAACACCCTGTGTCGGATCATTTTGACACAAATCCTGAATATTTCAAATTTTAGTCATCTCAGGCTAGGTAACTACTATGGACGTCAAACCACTTGAGACCCCACTTTTTTGCGATAATTTTTAAATGCGTGAACTCTCGCTGACGATATTCTGGCAATGTGTGTTTCAGAACCTGCCGCAACTTTTATTACTAAGGTATTTTGACGCCAAACGATTATGAAAGGTACTTCTAATTCACTCGTAATGCTAAGGTCAATTCAGGCCCGGGCAGAGGCTTGCGTTCGGTCATAGGGGAAGTTGGGGCAATGCCGGAGTTGGGGCAAAGCCGAAATTCGAGATATTTCGAAAACCGTAAGACATGGATGCCACCTGTCAGTGATGCTCTGAAGCTTAAGTGACTACAATTATCGCATGTTTGTTACGAGTCGTCATTCGGAATATTTCGGCTGTGAGGGCGCCAAGAGCGTTTTCAAGGTACGCGTTCCTGGTACTACATGCGCCTTTGAAGCTGCATTTCTTACTCATTATGCTGCCGTTTGTCTGGCCAATTCGGTCAAGTAATCTTCAGCATGTCTTTGCATAAGTGTGCTGCCTATTTGAAATTCATACGGCACGTTGAAAAGTTATGAGCCTCACGGGTGGAGAATGTTTGAAAAAGTTACCCCGGCCGGCGACCGAAAGTCAGAAAGACGATGATGCTCAAATATTTGTCAACGGTTATCAACAAACCCCTATTCTGTGGCATAGAATAATGGATGTCTGCGTACGTTTTTAGGGAAAACTGCTGCACGCAGGTGCGGAAGATTTCGTAATTGCAACAACAATTTTGCAACACGCCTTAAAATCTCGGATGCATGTCACCTAGTGCTAGGTCAGGTCATCAGGTCAAATTTGCTGGATGATCGTGCTAAAAATGCCATCATGCCCTTTGCAAAGCTTATTCCGTGGAACTTGCAACCTTCCCACGCAAAACAAAATGTCAAATTTGACCGTTTTGACCCTCTTATTGATTTGAGCTCGCACCTGAAATATTCGCAACCGAGCCTTAAACGAGTAATCGAATGTTTTGTTTGCAGTGTTTAAGCTCCGTTATGTTCATGAACTGTGAGAAAAGTTGTCGGAGAACGCTAAAATCAGAGAAATTTGGCTTTTGATGATCTATGATGATTTTATAATTGAGCTTGCCTAAAACATGACCAGATTTCTCTGGTCACGTTTGTCGCTCTTTCAAGCGTCGTTCCGCTTCTCGCCTCGTAGCCCAGTAGCCAAGTTAGAAGGAGTGTGAAAGCCCACCTCTCGACTCAACGTGTTACGATTAGGCCACCACCCTGGCGCGGGTTAAGCTGGAGGAGCCTTGAGCCCCAGCAGCTCGTCCTTCTATCTCACTGATATTAGTTACACGGCCCTTAAATATGATTTACTTGTGTTTGATGAAACATGTCGGGCTCCGCGATGAAAAGACTTAAAAACATAGAAGCTCCAAAATGAAAATAAAGTAAATTTTCAAGAACTTTTCAAGGTAGATAAGAATAATGAGAGACACTTATATAGATGGCAGTTTTTTTTCGTATGGAGACAGCTTTTAGGATTTACAAAAGTGGAAAAAGTTACCCCGGCCGCGCCGGGGTCGGCTGAAAGTTACCCCGGCCACGGCCGGGGTGGCCGGGGTAGGTTCTCCACCCATGATGAGCCTGCAAATGAAAGTATGGCTGGCTGGGGTAATGCCGAAAACGTGCAATTACGCACGTTAAAGCACGCTACATGGACTTTACTGCTGTAGAATGGCAACGCGAATTTTTAGTCACACAAATTACACTTTCAACCGACACAACGGCCTGTTACCTATAAGGAATTGAGTGATGTATAGACAAATAGATATATATATTGAGTAGGAAAAATTTACAGCACATGGGTGGACGCGTTTCGTCAGAGACTTTTTCAACACCCGAATATCGACAAAACAATACGAACGTATTGTTTTGTCGATATTCGGGTGTTGAAAAAGTCTCTGACGAAACGCGTCCACCCATGTGCTGTAAATTTTTCCTACTCAATATATATCTATAAGGAATTATTTACCTGGCATTTTCTTATTATATCACGCAATTATAACTTCCAGTGTGCACCAAGCGTCCTCAAGCTCTTAAAACGCGTGTCAGCTTTGATAAATTCAGGATAAAGTTTGAGATAAAGTGGCAAAACATCAATGTCGGCATTCCCCGTAGATCATTTCTCCCATTTTCGGCTTTCCCCGCAGTCCGGGGCAACGCCGAAAAAGTCACTTCTTTGATATTTTTAGTTTGTGCGCTTAACGGTATGCGAATTCATATGCGCCTGGTATGTTTGAAAGGCAAAAGACTGGCCTCTCGAATGACGCCAACAAGAATAGCTTATGTTGTCTACCTTGCGTGCTACGGGCGTCAGAAAAAAAGTATTCGGCGTTCCCCCAACTTCCCCTACCCGAGACCCGCCACCAGCGCCATCTGCTCTTAATGTCATCTACCAGCGCCCGCTACCGCTATGCTACTGTAGCGGGGTTTCGCGGCGTTGCGGGGCTAACCGGGCAGTGTCTTTCGATACTGAGCAAGAGAGCTCCGTCGGTGCGCTCCTAGAAGCCCTTCTCTGTATCCAGCCCCTCGCGAACCCGTTCCGACTCTGACTCTATCTTTCCGGGGCGATCAATCATCGGAAACACATAGGCCAGGGTTAAGGAATGGGAGGAAAGATAATAATAACCTATTATCCTTGATCACACTGAAATACAAACCCAACTCTACTTAACAAAAGGGTCCCACTCTCAGACAACAGCGCCCTTCCTAGCTTGAGGGTCATCTCCCACCAGATATATGTATCAATCATTCGTCCATTTATCCATCCCCTTACAACCCTGTCATTCGTCCACTTATACCTCGTAATTTACCAGAGTTGACCATCTCCGGTCCCTCCCCTTTTTCCTAACTTCCCCCGGTGGTGCTAGGGCGCGCGCAAAGTCGTTATCGAGTCATTGGCCTTAAATTTCATTTAACCGTTATCCCTTCATAACCACAATGCTCCGTACATCAGACAAACGCTTCATAATGCTCACGCTACACAATTAGAGATACGACCCACCACAGATTTCGGCACTCGACCTTCGCCTTACGTGACTTACTGCGGTCCGTCCCATCACCATGTCGAACTGCCTACACAAAAAAAAACTTAAATGTCTTCGGCCAGCGGTTCCGAGACTACGGCTCGCAGGACAATGTGTAGTCCGGTTTCCGCGGGGGACTTATTTGAAATTTGAGGCCGAGGCTGGGTAACTAAGGTCCGTCCGGGCTGCCTGCGTCGTCTCCGTATAGCCGCGGTTTTCGGGCCAGCCCCCGGCGACCGAAAAGGGTTAGTCGTTCGTCGGCTTTACACGAATCCATGACTACCAGTTTATGCCAAATTGCCTATAATAAAACGAAAACTAAGCGTACCACGGCCCGCGGTGGGCTTATCTAAACTTTGAAACCGGGCTGGGTAACTAGGTCCGTCCGGGCTGCCTGCATCGTCTCCGTATAGCCACGGCTTTTGGAACAGCACCGGCGACCGAACGGGTAAGCCTCCGTTGGCTTCACACAATCCACGACTACCAGCGTTATAGGTGCCCGAAGCCCTATCTATCCGTTGCTGGTAGTTAAGCTGTCGTCACAGACCTAACCGAAATGACCGCTGCACGGCCGGAGTAAATCGACTGACAGCGGGGTGGCCAGTACCGACTTACCGCGATCACCCGACTCGCATGCTTTGGTATTTAATGTTCACCCCCGTCCTGCAGCATCACACGTTTCTTCGCGGGACATTACTTAACCGGCGGCATACGTCTCCTCGCTGGGACGCCTGGGGTCCATCTCCCATCTCCGAAACTACCTACATCACTTATCGAATGTCATCCTGCGCTGATCACTCAATGGACCGATAGCGGACCTAACCTATCTTTTAAAACCGGGCGGGGTCACTAGGTCCCTCCGGGCTGCCTGCATCGTCTCCGTATAGCCACGGCTTTATGGGGCCCGCGCCGGCAACCGAACGGATTAGCCTTTGTCGGCTATGCACTCATCCTCAATAATCGATCCTCAACTCGCTCTCACCCTTTCTCTTCACTTCGCGACTTATTGCACGTATCCAGGGCTTACCCAAGCGAGGCCTACTATTTAAGTGGGGTCTATCCGAGCTGAGCTTCATTCAGGAAATCCGATTCCTCTACGTGTACAGTCTTCAATTCCATTTCACTCGCTTCTTATCTCCCTCCTAACCCATGGCCGCGTCGGTGGACTTTCCACGCACAGGGGCGTGACGTGCATCATCTATCTCCCCGGTTCCGTCCCTTGCAGTGTCCCCAGTGTCCATGTGGGGTAAAGTTTAGTACGTTCATTGGGTTCGGCAACATACATGACTGCCTGTTCTGTAACGGGGGTTTCCGTCACGGAGAACGGCTCGTGGACGGTTGCCGGTCTCCTGTCAGTTCTCTCCAGAGGCGGGTAAGTCCACGGGTCACACATAGGTCACTGCACCTTTTTGGTATAAGATGGGTACAATCTCTTAAAAATTGGGTTAAAATGGCATACAAATATTTCGTGTGCGGCAAGGTCTATGTGTGCTCCTTATATTCGGACCGCTGGATAGGGTAGAGCGCCAGGAAATCCGCTGGCGAGGGCACTTGGGAGTCAACCGGAGAAGCTCCAGTATCGGTTGGGCTAGGGAGGTCCCGTATGTGTTGTGTATAATCGCTATCATTTGGACCGTGGGATAATTTGGGGAGGATGGAGTGCCAGGAAATCCACTGGCAAGGGCACTTAGGAGTCAACCGGAGAAGCTCCAGTATCGGTTAGGCTAGGGAGGTCCTGTATGTGTTGTGTGTAATCGCTATTGTTTGGACCGTGGGATAATTTGGGGAGGATGGAGTGCCAGGAAATCCACTGGCAAGGGCACTTAGGAGTCAACCGGAGAAGCTCCAGTATCGGTTAGGCTAGGGAGGTCCTGTGTGTATTGTGTGTAATCGCTATTGTTTGGACCGTGGGATAATTTGGGGAGGATGGAGTGCCAGGAAATCCACTGGCAAGGGCACTTAGGAGTCAACCGGAGAAGCTCCAGTATCGGCTAGGCTAGGGAGGTCCTGTGTGTGTTGTGTATAATCGCTATTGTTGGACCGTGGGATAATTTGGGGAGGATGGAGTGCCAGGAAATCCACTGGCAAGGGCACTTAGGAGTCAACCGGAGAAGCTCCAGTATCGGCTAGGCTAGGGAGGCCCTGCATGTGTTGTGTATAATCGCTTTGTGCACTGTGTAAACTCAACAGATAAAGAGAACTGATCGTTGTAAATTACTCTGGCCGGACACCTTGGAAACGACCTCTTTCCTGACTGTGGGTTAGCATATGGCCTTTTATGCTCCATCCTCCGATCCCTGCCCCTTCAGCACTACTCACACTCGTATTTCAATATTTACAAGTCCCATTTATTTACATACTCCGACGCAACACCTTAAATTCCCTTACAAGTCAAATTTAAAGGAAACATTCTGGGCCCAGGCCGCCCATCAACTGAGCCCCACAAGCCGCGCGGTGCGGTACACAGTCGCCCGTCCCTTTCCCGACTCCCCACGGTGCATAATCCCCTCCGTCCGCTTAAATCACAACGGGGCGCCAGACGACTGAAGAGGGCCCACGTCGGCACGCGTGTCGCACTACGCGCACAGTTACATAATTGATCGAAATCGAATTGTGAAATTAAGCTACCTAGACTGAAAGTCCCAAGAATACATTTAAATACCTAAGCTGAATGGCCTAAAATATTGCGGACGACACCTAAAAGGGGAATATAATGTGGCTCACATAGCAGTAACGAAAGGGGGGGGGGGGTTACTTGGAGGATTTAGGGACTAGGTGCGCACCCGTGTTCACCGCGTGACCTTACTTGAGATGGGGTCGCTGACATGATGGTCGTGACCGTCCAGCGCCCGGCCAGGCGGCCGGAGCCGCCGCCGGCGCCGTGATGCCTGCCGCTGGTCTCTCGTGGGCTGTCCACGGTGTCAGATGTGAGCCGAGAGCGAAGAGCGGCGTGGGATCCGTCGTCCGAGAGAGAGAGCCAGAGAGCGCGGAATGCGTCGTCCGAGAGCGCTTTTCAGTTCCGTTTCATCAACTTATACTTCTGATGACGTCATACTTCAGAGGGCCGGGCAGCATCACCTTGTCCAATCTCCGTCCTCCATTCTCAGAAGCTGCACTCGGCTCCGCCCTCGAAAGTTCGTGATTTGCTGACAAAGTTCGGTTCCCCTCCGGCCATGGCAGTCGCACCCTTTCATGCAGCGACCGGGTGGAATTCGCCGCCGGCGCTCACGGCGCCTGAGGCGCCAGGTGGCGGGCCTGGCCCTCTGCTCCCCTTGTTTTGAAGTCAGGTCCGGCCAGATGTCCTATAATTTGTCGTTGGCGACCGAGTTCCATTTCATCCTGTTTTCGTACAACCCGGGTCGGTCTCCGCTCCCCTTTCTTGTTTTGGTTCAAATCAGGGCCGGTCTGCACTCCCCTCTCCTTGTTCTCTGGCGGGGTGCCGAGCGTGGGACAGAGTCTTGTTTTCCAAAGGCTAAACTGATTAATGGCTCGAGGCTGGCAGAATGGCGCGTTTCGGTATGCTATTTGTTGGCTTCAGATCCGGGCTCTCATGAAGTGGGGTGGTCATCTATAGAGGACCCCTGTTTGTCAGAGCCTACTGCGCCGTCTGTGTGGACGCCAGCTGGGACGGAGAGAGGGTATCACAGCCGATTTAGCCGGCTGACCGTGTCTGTGCGGCGCTCGCAGATGGCCGTGTTTCAGCTTGTGGCACAGCTTGCAGTTCAGCATGAAAGATGAAAAAAATGTAACGCATCTGCGTTACACTACCGCCCACCATCAAGCCTGGATGGAGCGCGAGACGCGAGTGACCGGTCACCGGGCAAGAAGCGCCGGAGGGGTAGGGCGGAGCTTAGCGCTGACGTCATTACATGGCTCCGCCCCATGAGCGCGTAGCCTCTACCCAAACAGCAGATTCGTTCCGTGAAATTTAACATTACGAGTGAATGAGAATTGAGAAGTACCTACCTTTCATAATTGTTTGGCGTCAAAATACCTTAGTAATAAAAGTTTCGGCAGGTTCTGAAACACACATTGCCAGAATACCGTCAACGAGCATTAACGCATTTAAAAATTATCGCAGAAAAGTGGGGTCTCAAGGGGTTTGACGTCCATAGTAGGTCACAAGAAGCGCTGTCTAGTCAGCGCAAAAAAAAAACTACCTGGGTGGGGAGGGGTTGGCAGTCACTCTCCAATGTGCGGGCAAAGATTTGCGAAAACAGTATTGTTACGGAGCGAGCGAAGCGAGCGCATTGTTTCGTAGATAAAAGGATTTTTTTTAATATGAGCGGCCGGCCGGCGGCGGCCGGCCGACCGTGGTCACGCCTATCATGCGAGGCTTATATCTCAGCTTTCAGCAACCACTTGACCGATTTACATGCGGTATTTTTTGTAGGGTAGCTTGATTCCTTCTACCAAGTATTAAACTACTCCCGATGCATGTGGGCGATCACTTATGCACGTGCTACGTGCAAAACGAAGAGGTGTCAGTTTTGTAACAATTGCAACATCTCGGTAACTACTGGGCCAATTGCGCTGAAAGTTGGCATGTAGGTAGGCACCCACTAGGCAATACATATCCAATATCCATGTGCCACAACTGGGGTGCTGCCAGCTACTGCACGTGCGCACGTGCAGGGGTCGATTCCAGATCTCGAGAACGGCTGAAACGATTGCGCTGAAATTTGGTACATGGTTAGGCACCGGTTAGTAGAATGCCGTGCATAAGTCAGTTGGGACCCAGTTTAGTAAATCTCTATGCCGGACCCTGCAAATGTCGTGCTGCGTCTAAAAAAACTCACTGATAACGGATAACGCCATCACTTAAAAACAAAAGACTACCCAAAGTCAATAATACCAGATTTCTTTCGAGTCTCATTTTTTGTTTTGGGCACAACTGGACGGACTGAGCATTTCGACATGGTAAAAAAAAAAAACATGGGATTCGACATGATTTCACGCCAGCGTGTCACGGTTCGTCGGAAGGTCATCTCAGGCTCAAAATAAACGATATATGCCATTCGAAAGCTGACGGTGAGCTGAATTCAAATATGTAATTTTTATCAAAATCGATCGATGGCCTTTTTTGAAAATTGCCTTTTTGTAAAAGCTTTATAATCTTTTATTCAACGGGCTGTCCCGGAGATTCTTGAAAACATAAACATGTATTTTTTAGTTCCAGTGAAAGCTGAACGCCAAAAGAACAATATTTAGAGAAGCAATATTTCCAAACATTAATATGCGTCTCCCACAGCCGACAATAAGGCGCAATTACACAGCTCAGTGTCACGATGGACCAAAGTCAGCCACACAGAAGCGTGAACTGACCCTTATCGACTCGCAGTCCCGGCGCTCTCGGCCCGCCTGACCGGCCATGGGAAGAACGTTCGGCTCTCGTTCTACTAAACAAATGTCATATTTGTCAGTTTAACTGTCCACACCGCTATTAAAGTTATTCAGGATACCTGTGAAGAAAATTCATTGTTCTGTCATCTTCACATCATACGTTAATTTGCATTTGTTCATGTCTTCTTTGCTCAATCGAGCTTGGCATCATGCCCATATAAGGAAAATTGGCCGCGCTGAAATGTCAGAGGCTGCACCGGCCTCAGCTCGGGTGGAGTGGGGGCAGCGCCCGGTGGGGTAGGGTAACCTTTGACCGGTCGCAAGGCCGAGCAGCTGTCACCAGTACAGCCTCTGACAGTGAAACCCCGCTCACTTCCCCTGCGCAGGCACTGAGCGCAGCTGGATGGAAAAAGACATGTATAAGAAAAATGTAAATTAAAGCATGTTGCAAATCACACAGAACAATGAATTTTCTTCACAGGTATCCTGAATAACTTTAATAGCGGTGTGGACAGTTAAACTGACAAATATGACATTTGTTTAGTAGAACGAGAGCCGAACGTTCTTTCCGTGGCCGGTCAGGCGGGCCGAGAGCGCCGGGTCTGCGAGTCGATAAGGGTCAGTTCACGCTTCTGTGTGGCTGACTTTGGTCCATCGTGACACTGAGCTGTGTGATTGCGCCTTATTGTCGGCTGTGGGAGACGCATATTAATGTTTGGAAATATTGCTTCGCTAAATATTGTTCTTTTGGCGTTCAGCTTTCACTGGAACTAAAAAATACATGTTTATGTTTTCAAGAACGTCCGGGACAGCCCGTTGAATAAAAGATTATAAAGTTTTTACAAAAAGGCAATTTTCAAAAAAGGCCATCGATCGATATTGATAAAAATTACATTTTTGGATTCAGCTCACCGTCAGCTTTTGAATGGTATATATCGTTTCTTTTGAGCCTGAGATGACCTTCCGACGAACCGTGGTCATTAGGTCTTACATTATGCCATCAGTGCACCGCAACAATTAAGCTATGTCTGTGCCTATATGCTGCCTCAGCCATGCTGGCTATTCATGCCAACCATGTTTGGCACCGGTATGCCAATTTGACCGTGTTGTCTATTCGTTGGCCACTTGCAAGCCTGTTGCGTCGCCACGCCCACAACGCCGGCCTACATCGACAGCCCTGTTTACCACCGTCCAGTAGCAGCAGAAAGTCCATCCACAGGCGTCGTGGAGCCCAGCCCGTGAGCAGCCATGTCTCCGGCGGTGCCGCGGCCCATACCCGTCCTACTCCTCATCACACTGGGGACGGTCATGGCCAGCATGGAGACCAGGTACGCCAGTGGCGCTCGTCGGTCAGGTTTCAAGCTGTTGACCGAGCCCCTGGAGGAGCGTCAGGCGGTCTCTGTCACACAGTGTCTGGCCCTGTGCGGCGCACTGGCCGGCTGTGTGGCGCTCAACTCAGGCACCATCTCCGATGGAATCAACTGCCAGCTGCTCGGTCAGCGCGCCTGCGACGGCCTGCCGCTCGTCGCCGACGCCGCCGTCGACTATTACGACGTGTACGACGACCGTCAGAACCTGACCGCCGAGACCCAGACGCCGTTCTGGGACGACCCCGGCTGTGTGGAAGGGGGATACTGCGCGGCAGAGTGTGCAGCGAAGGCGGGCGGTGAGTTCTGCGCTGTGGACGCGCACTGCAGCGTCCACCTGAAGCCCACAGGGGTTTACCGTTGTTTGAACAGCACCTGCCAGCAATCCGAGTCCGACGAGTTCTGGGAGGTGCGACCCGGCCTGATGCTGCCCCGCTGGCAGCTCTGGAGGATGGACCGGTTCGCGTGGACCTGGAAAAAGCTGAAGCCGGGTACCTGCTCCCTCGATGTCTCCGTGAAGCTCGGTACTGGAGCAGAGGTCCAACTGGTAACCACCTGGAAGGATCAGCATGCTGGGACACGGCTGTACTTCCGCTTCACAAGCGAGGTCATAGACCTGTACTACAAGGACATTGATGGAACCGATCACGACCTTTTGAAGGGAGTTGATACGAACGGCATGGTCAACAGCGACACCTACAGCCAACTCAAGGTTTCCTGGTGCGGAGGCAACATGGCCATCGGACCCGCCAGCAACCCCACGCTGGCCACGGCCTTCGCGAGCGTCAGCCAGCCGCTCGACTTCTTCACGGTGCGCAGCGAGCACGCTGACTCGTGGATGAGGGTGGACTCGGGCGTGGCCGACCCATGGCTGTTCCAGGAGGCCGGTACCGCCACCGACGCCGTCATGACTGTTCCGTCCTACAGCTACGTCTTCCGCCGGATCGCCGCCACAAACGAGGTCACCGTCAAGTACGAATGCAAAGCGGCGAGAGATTGTATTGTTCGACTACAGGGCAGTGCTCACCTAGTGATGGACATAATTGTCGGTGGCTGGTTCAACGACGGGATCGGGCTCATTTACTACGGCGATATTGAACTAGAGAGTGGGTTCTTCAAAACCGGCGCCATTACCAGCGATTCGGAGTTTATTACGTTCACCGTGCACTACAGCAGTGGCGACATCACCATTCACCAAAACGACGGTGCCAGTCCAATCTACACGACCACGGCTCCACACCAGATTCCGGACATCACGCTGGTCGGCATCGGCGGCTGCTGCGGGCCAAAGACCATCCGCGTGGCCCGCTACGACCCGGCCTGGAGGACCGACACCTGGTTGACCGAGGGGAGCGGCTACAGCAACGGCGACGAGCCACCGTCGGCCCAGTAGATGTCGAGACGGCTGAACGCCATTACACAGGGAGGGTGAAAGGCTGGCTCACCGAACAGCGCTATCTATGTAGGGTAGCCTGGGGCAAGACGCCCAAGATAATTTATTTTACTAAATAACGCTTGTCCCACATCACCTGAAAGGTCAACTTTGTGCGCATTGCGTTCTTTGGACATTTTGCCCTAAATTCCATCCCTCAAATTCATTCACTTGTGATCGGACTCCCAGCTAGGAACTGATTTATGAATCAACTGCAAATGGGGCATTTTGCCCCAACCCCAGGGCAAAACACCCCACGGCCTGGGGCTAGAAGCCCCCTTTCTAGATTAAAATTAAGCAAAAAAAAGTTGGCTAAATCTTATATGAGAGGTCCGTTAGACCTATGGAGGCACGTCGCTGAAGTTAGCACCTCCATCCTATCGGGTGTTCAGCTGTGACAATATTGTATGGCCAGGTTTTTCACCTGCCTTATAAGGCCAAATAATACATTATTGCAATGCAAATGTTAACAAAATACTTCCTTCGCCATCCAGTTGTTGATAAAAATGCATATACATAGATGCATAGAAACTTACTGTTTGCCAACTGCCGAACATTAGGAAGTGGGTGGTCCGAACAACACATGAGGTAAAACGCCCCCATGAGACTTGTTGCCCCGCGACCTACTGGGGCTTTTTACTCCATCGCGTAGTTCAGTCAGTGAACAACGCTTTGCGCTCCAGCAAGACATAATTGCATAATCTTGCATAATCTAGCAAGATCATGAATTAACCTGGCATTAGAAGCCTTAGACAATAGCTGTTCAAAACACATGTAAGTCGTTAATCCGATGTGCACTATAAAATAACGCTATGATTCATAATCAGACAGCAATGCATAAAAATCACTCCAAAAGCACATATTTGTTATATCTCCATAAAGAGGCATCACAATTTATTTCCAGCATAATGATCACATAATGATCGTTTGTATAGGTTTTATAGAAGAGATGATGTTTCCTCAGAAGCAGAACCTTGCCAGTTCCGGGAAACGTCGGTGAGGCGTTTAACCTCGGCGGAGCGACTTGCCATGATCTGCCCTATACTGTATCTGCGGTATCTTTGGTCAAGAGTGCCTTGCAGAAGGTTCCATAAATGTCCGGCGCTCGATAAATGCCTTTTTCTAAAAATGATCGTGAATTTAGGCCCAAACGTCATTTGTATAAACTGCTTCAGACTTAAACTTCAAGAAAATCATTTATTTTTTCAAATGAATGTGATTTGTTTTGCATTTATTTACTTGTGAAACAAATACAAAGAACCAAAATATTTATACGGGTGTTTCTGTAGCTGGAAGATTAGCTAGAAGATTGGTTGATTAGATTATCTGGAAGATTGTATCGGCAAACCGCAAGATTTCCAGCCTGTTTGCAATTTTACCGTCAACAATGAACTATATCAGACTGCTCAATTTTTGAAACGAACTGTGATCTGTTATATCCGTTAACCCTCGCGGGCCCGGGGGCGTTTTTCGCCCCCCCCCCCCGGGCGAATATTTGCGATAGCTCCCGAACGCTTGGGATAGGAAAGCGAAACTTTCAACACCTTTTCTCCCATCAATTTGACATCTTCTGAAGTAAAAAATTTGTACCTAGCCTCCTTGATAACGTCACAGGGTCGATTTTTCTAGAGCCCTGCAAGGCAAACTTCGGCGTCACAGACGCGAACTTCAAATAGCTGCTAAAAATAGAGTTTTAGAGATAAAGACAAATTACGAGTACGGTTGTGTAGCGTTTGACCTAGATAAAAATAGAAAAATAGTTTTGGTGACCTCAGAGGTCAGGTCAACGACCCCGAAATGTGATTTTAGTTTTTCGCAAATAACTTCGACAAAATGGTCCTAGAGCTATGGCAGTGGTACCATCGCATTCGTCTTGTCAAGCCGCGTCGAATGATATATATATTGTTTGGGAAAAGGTCAAGTTTTATGTTGACCTCTTGTGACCTCGAATGACCTTTTGGTTGACCTTCACGCATGAAAGGTCGTTTATGATGGATTCGTTTATGATGGATCTATTTTCCGCTAAGCCTTCATTTAGAGCCTCTGGATGGCAAAATTGTCATATTTATTATCACTAACTTGAACCAGTGAAATAGCCTCTAGCAAGGATACTCTTCTGCGACATTGACCTTTGAGCAGCCTTGTATCGTAAGATGAACCACAAATAGGGACCTGATAAGCCTCAAAACATTTCAAAACATTATGGAAGTTAGCACGCAAGATGTACGAAAAAGTGCAAAGTTTGAGGTCAATTTCGAGCATGACCTTGACCATGACCTTTGATTTTGAGCACATTTTCGGAATGCTCAGATTCTCTTCTTTCGTTTGACACCCAATTTTGCCGGTTTTATGCATCCTGCCGTCCTCTAAAACGCTTATTTGGAAATCACTACACATGTGACGGTTTTTGCCTTTGACCTTGACCTCTGACCTTGAAAATTGACCTGAGGTCAAAAATTTTAGGTGCTTTAGAATCGTCTCGTAAGGACCTTTCGTTTGGTATCGCTTTTGTTTCCGTAGCTCTCTTATTTACGGAGTTAGACAGGGGGGGGGGGGCGAAAAACGCCCCCCTCCCGGGCTGCGGTGGTTGGGATTACCCCCCGGGCCCGGCCGGGTTACAAAAGACTCCGCTCCCTTCGCTCGCTCTGTAATTAAATATTCCGGAATTAAAGCATTTATCGATGTTGTTAGTGCCCATACCGGTACTAGAGATGTCAATCGGATACCAACTTTTTGGTATACCGATACCAAACCGATACCAACTTGGTATTTGGTATTTCAATTAAATCAATCGTAATGTGTTTGATATTTTGTTGGTATCATAAACCCTCACTAATGTTCGGTAAAAAGTTGGTACTATTTTTCCCTCATTTTCCCAAGTTCGTTTGGTTTCGGTATTTTCCCGTGCTTTTTTCGTTGGTATTTGGTTCGGTATCGGCATTCCGATTTTCCGTAATTGACATCACTAACCGGCAAGTCTAATTGCAACCCCAATTTTGCTATCTAATGGTGGGACTGGGATCGTCACTTTACTAGCATGACCGTCTGTGCGGAAAGTCGATTTCGAATCTTTCTAGTGGTCTAAAGGAAGGTTATTTTTGTGACCTCTCCATTATATCTCATAACTTTACACCGTCGCTGTATCAATGGTCAATGGCAGTGTCAGGGGCTCCCCCCCCCAAAAAAAAACGTTCCGAACTTTGAAGCTTCAATGACAGCATTACTTATGTTGTAGGTACTTACATTTTCGTGAGCAGCAGGTAACATTTTAGACATTGTTCGGGCAAAATTTCAAACATTTCTGGCTATTGGTTCTTCTTTTATTGTATTTCAATTTGAAATAAAACTACCGTAAAGTGGGGCTATTTGAAACGGATTTTACAGTTTTTGGCCTCTCCCTTTAAGACGGTTCATATTTCTTTTAACATGTAAATTGCAAAAATGTAGTTCGCTGTGAGCTCTTTCATATAGGTGCATTTTGGCTCAGCTAGTAATAATGATTAAGGCTATTTTTTTTTAGTTAAAGCCTGTCTCAAATAGCCCCATAGGGTGGGGCTATTTGAGACAGTTTAGTTGCAAAGAAATTGAAGAAAATCGGTCACGCTAGATATACCTAATTGTTTAAACGCCATACAATTGGAAATCCAATTTTGATCATTTTGGCAAAAAATTGTTTTTGCAAAGACTGTTACATGTCCTTTATATTCAATCTTTTCCTTTTTCGTAGGACACTTCATTTCGGTAGGGTATAAAATTGCATCACTATATACTAAGGTTTTCAGAATATGATGTGACCCTTAACTTTCAAAATGATAGGATGATCATCAAGGACTATTTTAAAGTCAACGACAGTAAAATTTTGAAAGAAAGTTTTTGTATATAGCCCTGGGCTCAATCTTATAAACGCCGTGGAATGGATGTGGCAGCACTGGCTGAAGCTAAGCTGCAGAAAACGGCTATTAAATGCAAGATGGTTTTCACGCATTTCAGTCCATCGTATGTTGGCAGTCCAAAGAATCATTTTGTCGACTCGGATTACTGTTTGTCGGCACTGCTATCACTGTCAGTGTTACCAAATGTCGTAAATAGAATAGTACGGCATTTTATAAGATTGGGCCCAGTGACGTGAAAACTGATATACCAAAGTCGGTGGGGCTATTTGAGACAGGCTTGCTACCTTATGAAGCTCACCGTAATGAATCAAACAAGGCAAAAGGTTTCCCCAAGCATTTAAGTGAATAGTCTGCATGATAGCTTGTTCCATTGTACATTTCCATGTGAAGAAATAACACAAAAAATGTTAAACGGTTTTGATTTTATGCCGATTTTCCTGGATCGCTGCATGCTGTATCAATTGGCTGGTCTGGTTACCCTACCACATCATGTACTTGGATAGGCACATCATGGCACATCTAACAGTACGTTCATGTGTTAAGTAACCTTCAATGGTGTTTTTTTTTTGTCAAACAAGGTAGACATATGTTGACTGTCGACTGAGTCAGTGACTGATGAAGCACATTTTAAGCACATATTCATCAGAATAGCTAGTTCGGTCACCAGCTAAAGGGTCAATTTGTTACACTACGAACCTGTAAATGTTGCTTGCTGCTAAAAGTACCTACCATGAACCCACTGCACGTTTATGACCAGGACCGATTTACCGGTGTTGCTTATGTCGAACGTTCGATGCACTTCAGGTAGATGGCGGTAAGTCTTCTCGGGTGCATCGCATCACCACTATCATCAGCTATTTGGCATATCCGTTGAGTTCTGACCAGGTGGGCATCATCGGGATTCTGAGACAATGGGTTACGCAATCGGCAGTACCGTTAACAATACATAATATGTTCATGAAAAATGTGTTTAGCCTATAAGTAAAAAGGTAGCAACGATAGATCCAGTGGCGAAGCTATCAAAACTTCATCTTTGTTAAGCTGCAGGTAGGGGTCCTTTTCGAGCAACTTAAATTGTGTGTTTTTCTGTATTTCGTATTTTATGGCAAATTTCTTTAAGAACTTTTTGAAATTTTCAAAAAAGGTTATTCAGAGCATTCACTGTTCAATTCCACGTCAGCCTAAGCAAAAATGACGAAAAAAAAAACATCAAACGGTTTTCATTTTACAGCGATTTTACTAAACCACTACCTTACTGTCTCAAATAGCCCCACTGTCTCAAATAGCCCCACTTTACGGTACGTTTAACCCGCGCACCGACGGGGGTCTGCGCCAACTTAGTACCGACGGGGGGGGGGGGGGCGGATGACCGCCCCCCCCTGAGATCTCGAGAACGAAGCAAGATAGCGACAAGCGGTAAACGGCATCGGATACGCACGGTCAAGATCTACAATTTTTACAAAGGTCATTTTCAGGTCAGGTCAAAGATGACGTCACAGGGGTCGAAAAAGTCAAAATGGCGGCGCTAAATATGGAGAGAGTTTTTCTCGAATAACTTTCGAATTAGTCAAGATAGGAACAAACTAAGGGCATCATCGTGATCCTCTCGTCAATCCGCATCGAATGATATATATGTTGACCTCGAAAGGTCAAGGTCAAAGGTTGACCTCAGGTCACGTGACCTCGAGGTCATCATGTATACCATTCGATGCGTCTTGACGAGCTGAACACAATGAGACCATCCACGCGTCTCTATCTTGTTCCTGTACGGAGTTATTGGCCAAAAACCTTTGGTAACCTTTGATGACGTCACATGACCTCACAGCTGCCCAACAGCAAAACAGACCTCAAGGTAGTGAAGGTTGATCGTATATGAAGTCATGTATGGTATATGGGGCCATTCCGACCCGTTTTAGTGGTAAAAACAGGGAGTTGATTTTTCCCCCATTGACTTATAATGGGGAGGTCGCGAAATTGACCTGACCTTAGGTCACCGATATCAAAATTCCGAGATATAAAAATTGTAGCTACTAATGACCTAATAACATCCTGCGACTTTCAAAGGCCTCCGACATCTACTGTAGCTCTGGCACGGTGACAAAGTTGCAAAAAAGTGACTTGAGGTTGGGTCATTCAAAGTGACCTGGTGACCTGACCTTGAAAGGTAGGAGGTTCAAACTTGCACACCATGTGTAAAATTGATAAGGGAATAGTCATACCAAATTTCGCGGCGCTACGCGCCGCGGTTTTCCCGCTATTCGCGAAAAACCTCAGGGGGGCGGATATCCGCCCCCCGTCGGTGCGCGGGTTAAGGTAAAAAGTTACCATAATATCATTATTTTCCTCGATCAATTTTTCCTTGTTCATAATCGTATGCGCATGAGATCGGATCTACCATCCTTCGGCGCGGACCAGAGTTTGGTCGGCGCTTCCAACACAGGGCGTTTACATGATACTGACATGATACTGGCCGTAACCAGCCTCCTTCACGGAGTTTCTATGATTGCCCTCAGAGCGTTAGCTGGCGCTGGTCAGTGCTCCTGGAATGGCCAGGCCTATGGCAACTTTTGTCTACCTGAACCGGCTTCGCGAGCTGTTGGGGATTGTTGGGATATTGTTGGGATATTGGGATATTGTTGATGTCGTCTCCGGACTTCCATTGTTAGAGCGTGTAAGGCACCCTGTTCAATTTACTCGAGCCCACTTGTGGCAGTGTTCAAATAAATGAACAATGTTGATTGATTGTTGCTTCCATTCTGGTATCGAAACTCCTATACCAAACAATCACTGAGCCAGACTTTTTGTTCCAATAGCATTCTGATCGTGCTTCTCATAAATGTTCTGCATGAGCGCTCCAGTTCTACGGTGAATAGTGTAAACATTAATTACCAGTAAAACGCCTTTTGGGCGAAGAACGAGCGAGCGAGATAGTGAGCCCTGCACGTGCGGAGGGGCGATAGGGTACTTCCAACGGGCTTAAAGCACCCTTCTAACCGCTCGCTAGCGGTGTGCCAAATTTGAACGCAATCGGCCCAGCCGTTCTGAGATCTGGAAGCGGCATTCTGCACGTGCGCACGTGCAAACGGGGTCCAAAATGACTTTTGCACGGCACCCTACTAACCGGTCCCCAACCGTGTACCAAATTTGAGCGCAATCGGCCCAGCCGTTCTCGAGATCTGGAAACGCCCCCTGCACGTGCGCACGTGCAGTAGCACCCTAACCGCAACACATGGGAATGCATTGCCTGGTGGGTGCCTACCTGTATGCCAAGTTTCAGCGAAATCGCCCCAGTAATTACCGAGTTACTGAAATGGGAACCAATTTGGCACCTCTTATTGTTGTATTTTGCACGTGCAGTGGGGGTCACTCACATAGATGAAGAGTATCCGACCTTTGGTAGAAGGGATGCAGCTACCCTATAAAAATGACCGCAAGACAATCGCTCAAGCCGCTGCTGAGATATGGGCCTCTCAAAATCATTACTTTTGCAAAATTGCTTGAACACCCTTGACCTTTCACGTGGCACGTGCCACGGCGGTCACTGAGATGTATCAAAAGTAGTCAATTACGGGGTAGAAGGGATGGGGCTACCCAGCAAAAAAGACCGCAGGCCATTCGGTCCAGCGGTTGCTGAGATATAAGCCTCTCAAAAGCGTTACAGGCCGGGCCGGGCCGGGCCGCTCATACTGAGATTTTTCCGTTATATTGAAAAAACTCACTTCGCTCGCTGCGCTCGCTCGCTCGTAAAAATAGGCATCTTTTTTGTCTGTGATGACTAGAACTAAGTGATACGATATGCTTTTCTGTCGTTATGGATGAGGATCAAGTTAGTATTTATGCAAAAGGTCGGAAAAAGTGAGAATGTAGCATTCTATTATAGAATTCAGTAAAAAAGATGTTTCAGCCAAACTTTTGTTTGCTTGTTGGGGGTTAGGGGCGCGACAACTGCGAGGTCATTTTGCGCCCATCAGCCAAAACTTTGTTATGGCATCAAAATTAGTCAAACTTCGACAAAACGAAGTTTTATGCGTTTTAGATGAATATTTTAGAAACGGTACGACTTTGAGGTTCAGAACGTTTTTTTTTTATTGCGGGGACACCCCTACAGGCAGGGATGACCCTGCTGGTTACGGTAATTTTATGCGGCTCATGTTTACTCTGCCATTGAGTCGTATCCGTGTGCGCCCAGTGCTGTGCCGAATTGAGGTGCTGAATTGTCCGCCGCCACTGAGCCGTGCGTGACGTGACGCCGCCGCCACTGGGCCGTGCGTGACGGAGTGGCGTCACGCTGATTTGATGTTTTGGAACGGACATAGTGAGCAATGATCACTGATCAACGAGCAATAAAAAGTACGCTATGTACATGTCACACTCCTTAACCCTAGAACGCCTAGGGGGGGGGGGGTTGTATCACCCTCCCCCTGAGGTTTTTTCGAAGTGCACGCTAAACGGCTTGTCGTAGCGGGCTGAAATTTTCCATACCCTCTGGGGCAACCTTTGCGCATCTTTTGCCGAAAAAAAATTGATCGGGTCATGTCAGGTCACGGAGTTATGACGTCATAAGAGGTACAGCCTCCGGCCGACAGTTACCAAACGTGTGCGCCGAATCCCTAGGTTTTCTGCCGGTGATACCCACATTGTTTGATGGATCATGATGAAACTTCCCATGCATGTTGGGCAAGCATTGGCTATCGTGTGGTGCAAGAAAATTGACCGGGTCAGGTCAGGTCACGGAGCTATGACGTCACAAGAGGAACAGCGTCCGGTACTATTTTTGAAAAGCGCCCGAACCACTGTTTTGCTAATTCTTGTCACCTCAATGGGAATATGCAGCAATATTAGCTTCTATAGGGAGCAAATGGACCTCCCAAATCCAAAAATACAATCAGATTTCAAAAATTTCAATTTTGATTTTTCGAATTTCTGCCGCCGACTGTGACCTTGCCGACTTCCGGCGCCCCCAACGCGCCATTTTTAGAGCTAGGGAAACGAAATACATACCAAACGATAGAGAATTGATCAAGGAACACGATAGTGAAGGTTTCAAGTCGATATCTCCCACCGTTTTGCCGCAATCGCCGCGGAAAGTTGAAAAAGTTTGATTTTTTCGGAAAATTTGACCTTTGACCGGTCATAAGTAGGTCAAATGTTGACCTAGGACCAAAAAACATACCACCAATCGCGAGATCTCGTTGAGAGCAATCCGTTGGTTTTTTCCGCTAAGCTCTACGACCTTCCGTTTCGAAACGCCAGGGGGGGGGTCGTAACAACCCCCCCCCCCTGGTCGTTCGTGTTATGAGAAATGGCCTGGTCGTGCGAGGGTTAAGTCCTCAATGCCGCCCTGTCGTACATCAGGGACCAAATTTACCGTCGGCGCATTTCTGAACGTCTTTGTATGTACCTCAATGCCAGTGATACCTACATCAAACGATGTGCTGTACCCCAACTGCGCTGATGGTACAACTACATACTGCATGCCCGCCCATGCCCGCCACGGCTGCCGTGCCGAATGCGCCGCCGGCTCGGGGTGACGCGATTATCGGTCATGGCGGTGACCCGTGACCTGGGCCGTTGTTGGGTCATACCCGGGCCCGGCTCACAGTCAGACGATGGACTGCGAAGGTGACATTCGTAAGTACAATGCACGCATGCAGGGTGCCGGTTACGAGTGCAGCTGTGGGCGCCAGACTGCATAAGTCCATGTAAAGGTCGGCAGAATGAGAATAGGACAGCTTGCTCTCCAGCTGCAAAAGGTGCCGGATTGGCTAGCATAGGCGTCTGTCTTGGGTGCCGTTGTTTTCGAAAGCAGTTGCACTATCGATTCGTAATTGTATCTTTAGTTAGCTCCGCCACAATTATCAGTCTCCAAGCTGAGGGTCATTGGTGCTAAGTCCTGCCAGATTTGCAAACCATATCTCTCTCTCTCTCTCTCTTTCTCTCTTTCTCTCTCTCTCTCTCTCTCTCTCTCTCTCTCTCTCTCTCTCTCTCTCTCTCTCTCTCTCTCTCTCTCTCTCTCTCTCTCTCTCTCTCTCTCTCTCCCTCTCTCCTCTCTATGTCGCTCCATGCCGTCGGCGCCATTTGGTGACAAGCGATCGACTTTCTCCGGCTACTCATCTCTCTCAGGCGCGCCGGTTCTGTCGATTCTGTCTATAATTTGGAGCTGCTCAACGGCCACATGACGACACTGCTGCTGCTGCTTTCATCGCCCGCGTAGCGAACGCCCGACAACAGACGAGGCGTAACATTGTAACAATGTACACTCAATATCTCACTTGCTCCTTCGGAAAGCAATGGTTTAATGTGGAAGAACTACATCTTCTATGAATTTATTCCGTTAAAAATCAGGATACAGTAACACTTCTTATTTCTGTGACGAGAGCTCAGACCTCAGTTCAGATTCACGATCTCAACGCTGTAAAGCAAGGAGAAATTGGGACTGCCTCCTGCTTACAAGGTTGACGAGGCCACGAGATACTCTCAGAATCATGATATTTCAATTTGCAGTGAAAAGGGTGGAGCTGATGGCCAGTGGACACTCGAAAGGCCAGGCGAGGTAAAAGGTGATTAGAAGTCAACTTTGTGGACATATTTTGTCTTAAATGGCCTTAAAGGGAGATTATGACCTTTTTCCACAAAATCTGAGTTAGGACCATTTTCTGACAAAACACAACAAGTTATAATGTAAATTAAAACCATTTTGCTCAATTCGGTACCTTGCCGCAAATATCTCAACTTGAAGTCACGTTAGCGGGGAGCGCTGAAAATGACCGTTGAATAAGTACTTACATCACTTTTTGGTACTTGCATGTAATTTTGTAAAATGAGCGTATTCATTACATTTGATCTTCATCACATCTAGTTAGTTAATGGTCGTCTATAGTGCCTTCAAAAGATATTCATGGTTTGGGGGTGGTTTATGTCTAAATTTACGCAACTATTTTTCCTGTTCATCATCTGTCGCCATATGCTGCTATTTTAGTAGCAACGACTCAATTTTGAATCGGTCCCGCCGACTGCACAATAAAAGAAGATAGATACAACACTTTTGCGGCATCACTGAAAAACTTATGCAGTACTGTTATCAAAATTCTCATAACACCGTTCGACAAACCTGAAGTCTTTTTGAAATAAATATGCTTGTATTTTTCGCTTCAGGCTCTGAGGCCAAAATAATGAATTTCGTAGTCGCAATCGCAAGATTTGGCTGCGTTTCTGGCGCTTGCCGTTCATTTGTGGCGCAAAATAATACTTGGAAACAAAGAAGAGTAGGCACTATGTACCCCCGAATTAGAATCTAATTAATTCTAAACCGAATTAACTCTAATTCAAATTAGAATCCTTACAACCAAGCAACGACAAGGCGATAACAAACAAAAACCCAAGCGTCGCTGTTTGAAACAAAAGCGCCATATACTGCGACTTTTTTATAGAGAAGGACAACGCAGTTCGGTGGGTGTTACAAGTACTGCAAGTACTGCTTCTTTTTTGCAAAAATAAAAACCTTTTTCACATACGAAAATGTGCTAGGAAATTTTCATATTTTATAGATACTACAGTAGAAATAGTATAGATGTCGAGTAATTTTTATTTAAGAAAAAAGAAAGCTCATTATCTCCCTTTAATGTATTTATCACTGCTACGCATCGACAGATAAACTGTATGACCAAACAGGGTCAGGTGATGACCAATTGCCTACAATACATTGCAGCTAGTGTTGGAGCTGTCTGACCGGACAGGACGCGCCTGCCTCCCCTCCCCTCTAATCGGCTGGCAGTTCACTCACTCTGTACTGGTGTGCTCGTCTGCAGAGCCACTCGGCCCGCGGACCGGCTCAGAGGGGCTACCTGCACCATTCTGACTGGGCCCGGTACTCAGCGACCGCCGGTGCCCGCTGCCCAGGGCCCCTGGTGCAGACGGACTCCGGCCCTGGCGTCATGTCGCGCCTTGGGACCTGCGCTGCCGGGAAATGGACGCCGCGCACTTTTACTTTTGGCGCGGCTGCTGAACAGCGTGTGTCGGCCCGGTGATCGGGAAATCCCGATATCCGAACGGCTCCTGCCACTGGAGCCCGCTCCTATCGTATACGGAGGCTTTTACGGCAACTGGCATCAGCTGGTGTCTGAACTTACACGGTAGCCTAACTGCTGAGATCGGTGAGTTCTTCTGCGAACTGATGTAACGATTGTGGGGAAATCATTAATCATTGGGTGGCAGCCGGCCAATATAATCTGGAGAGCCGTTTAACGTGGTGTGCCGTCACACACGAAGGATCATTGGTGGTGTGTATAACTAAGCTCAGCGAACGGGACCCCAGGCGACCGACCGCACACAATTTACGGTGGGTTTCCGCCCCTGTCAGAGGCCACGCAGCGCCGAGCCGAGCCCGGTCATATGCGCCACTGGTCACAGTCGCACCGTGGTTGGTTTTCCCGTCACTGACGAGGCGCTGTCAGCCAACACCTCGCCCCTGGCGACTGGGTGGCAGCCTTCGCTCCGTGCCCGGGCAGCAGCCGCGCGGCGCCCGGGGGTCTGCCCGCCCTGACCGCAGCTCCGCTCACCACAGCTCACTGCAGCTGCCCGCCCTGACCCCAGGCCGTACTCACAGCTCCGCTCACCACAGCTCACTGCAGCTGCCCGCCCTGACCCCAGGCCGTACTCACAGCTCCGCTCACCACAGCTCACTGCAGCTGCCCCCGTAACCCGCGACACGAGCGACCCGAACACAGAGCAACACACAGCCGTCGTCTCACTCCGTGGTAGGCGTTCTTTTCCGACAAAACAATGAATAGGTACTTCGAAGGCTCTGTTATCACTTAACAGTCGATTAGAAATCGTGCGTGCAACCGAGAGGCGCGATACTCCAAAATTTATATTTAGTACATCAATAAACAAATCCGGCTAGAGCGAGCGTCAACTGAAAAACAAAAGGTTGGTTTTTGGTCAAACACAAGCTCATCGGACCTATTGGTTTTCTACATAAGCGCCGGCCGAGGGGGAGGGGGGAGGCGGGTACGACCCTCTCGCCGTTTCGCCTCTAATGGAGCTAGAGCGTCGCGGAAAAAACGAACGTGTGCGCCGTTACGAGACGCAGCGATTAGTATCCTATTTTAAGGCCTCAGGACAACCGGTGACGTCTGAGGTCAGGTCAAGTGGCCCAAGGAACGGGTTCGGTTTTTGGCGAATAACTTCGCCAAAAAATGATCGCCGAGCCGCGATTTTGACAGCATCGTATTTGCCTTGCTCAGGCGCGTCGAATGGTATCCTTATTATTTTGGTGATGTCAACTTTAGGTGTTGACCTCGGGCCACGGTCAGGTCAGAGCTCCCCAGGTCACGAACTTGGTCGAAGAAGGTCATGTCGCATATCATTCGATTCGGCAGGTCATCCCGAGTCCATTGGTGGCTTTCCAGACTCGCTAGCTCAATTTTTTTCAGGAGTTATTGACGAAAAACTCTTATGACCTAGTGACCTCATAAATTACGTCTCGCAAGGTCAACAATGCAAAAGTGAAGCATCGGAACTTACAAGGATTGCATGAAATCACGATTCCGTGTGGTTGAGATAGTTTGAGAGATCGTTCCCGGCGCTAGATTAGCAGATTTCATTTTTCCCCATTGACTTATGCCTAATAGTGAGGTCGCGAAAATGACCTAACCTCATATGACCTTCAGAAAAATTCCAAGATACACAAGTTGTAAGACTCTTATGGGATAATAGGTCCTTAATGTTTCATCTACCTGTGAAAGCTCCTCTGGCAGTGAGGGCGTTGCGAAGTTGCGGCATCTGAAGAACATGCAGAAGCTCACTTATGACGTCATCAGTCAGTGACCTCAGACCTGACCTGACCCGACAATGCAATTGGTGTCAGGAGATCCGGATTGAATCAAAGGTCAGGTATGCCAAGTTTCAGTTTTCCATCGCCAGCGTGTTTGGAGCTACCGCCCTCGGCCGGTGAGGGTTAACTCGCGCCCTGGGGGCTATTTTTTGCCCCCTCCCCCTCCAGACTTTCCGATATATCTCCAGAGCCGCCGCGCCGATCGTCACCAAACTTACAGTACCCTCCTGGGCATCAACTTTACACATTGAGGCCAAACTTTTTAACCCTATTAGTGGCAGGCTCCTGGCTACCCCATATTAGTGGCAGGGGGGGGGGGCTGTTTACGACCCCCCCTTGATATCTCGAGATCTAACCGGCCGATTTTCAAAATTCAAACGGCATTCGATTTGGCTCAACGAGATCTACATTTCTTAAAAAAATAAAATTAAAAAATGTCAATAGGGGGGTAGAGGGGGGTAAAAACGGGCAAATTGCAGATACATTTTAGACTGTTTATCACGGCCAGGTTTCTGAACCAATCTTAACGCAACTTTTGCCGATCGATAGAGAATGAACCAGGAATTCACATGGATCCTAAAAATACCTGCATTTTCAAAAATCATAGGCGGATACAGATCATTGAGATTGGGGGTACACAAAAGTATAGTAAATAAGGTTTTTGTTGGTACTGTTTCTAAAAAGGGTGGCAATGGTCTTGTTATGTTACAATTTTCTTATGAGAGAACGACTAAAATTGTATTGGTCATGCATAGGCGGTGTCAGGGCACCTATGTTGGGAGGTAAAAATAACCCCCCTTTTTGGACGCCTGGATCCGCCTATTATAGCAAAAACGTGTCAAAAGAGGATGCACAATAACTTTGTATGTATATGTTATCACATGATACCTTTCATTCACTGTTCGTAAAACTGGTGCAGCATCGTGATCTTCGCCCAAATGACTCGCTTCACGAATAGGACCCCCCAATTTCCAGTGCTCTGGAGCCGCCCCTGGTAAAGTTATGAACTTGAAATTTTGAGGGAATGTGCCCAATTTAGTTTTAGGAAAAGTCAGAAAATTTCAGCATCGTAGCTTCAGCGGTTTCGGAGATATTCCCGAAAAACCTGGGGGGTGGATAAAAACACCCCCCCTGCCACTAATAGGGTTAACAAAGGCTATGATAGGTTAGCCGCAAATGGACGTCAGAGTGAGGTCATGTTCTGCCGTTTTCGACCTAAAAAAAAAGATTTCGCGGGAAGAGCTGTCAGTACCTATGGCTTTGAAGATACAGAAAAAACGATAAAGGCATAAAAGGTGTAGAATTTCCAGGGATACTAAACTGTTATCTCGACATTGTAAAAAATTTTCGAATTTAGACCCCCAAAAGTCAAGAAAGTTTTTTTTTTAAATATAATAGCCAAAATACCCCCCCAAAAAAATCGATTTTCGAAAAAACGGAATATATATGATAGCCCCTACCGAATTCTATTCACATTTTAGATCGATACCTCTTTTTTGGCCAAGTTATAGCGAAAAACTGTTCAAATTGATGTCAAATTTTCAAACTAAGTTTTTAGCAATCCTAGACCACGAAGCGCAAAACAAAGACCACCATTAAACTCGCCATGACGAGTTGCATCGAAAAATGCCCATTTTATGCAAAAATGTCAACTTTGAAATTTGACCTTTTTGACCTGACATTAACCCGCGCACCGACGGGGGTCTGCGCCAACTTAGTACCGACGGGGGGGGGGGCGGATGACCGCCCCCCCTGAGATCTCGAGAACGAAGCAAGATAGCGACAAGCGGTAAACGGCATCGGATACGCACGGTCATGATCTACAATTTTTACTAAGGTCATTTTCAGGTCAGGTCAAAGATGACGTCACAGGGGTCGAAAAAGTCAAAATGGCGGCGCTGAATATGGAGAGAGTTTTTCTCGAATAACTTTCGAATTAGTCAAGATAGGAACAAACTAAGGGCATCATCGTGATCCTCTCGTCAATCCGCATCGAATGATATATATGTTGACCTCGAAAGGTCAAGGTCAAAGGTTGACCTCAGGTCACGTGACCTCGAGGTCATCATGTATATCATTCGATGCGTCTTGACGAGCTGAACACAATGAGACCATCCACGCGTCTGTATCTTGTTCCTGTACGGAGTTATTGGCCAAAAACCTTTGGTGACCTTTGATGACGTCACATGACCTCACAGCCGCCCAACAGCAAAACAGACCTCAAGGTAGTGAAGGTTGATCGTATATGAAGTCATGTATGGTATATGGGGCCATTCCGACCCGTTTTAGTGGTAAAAACAGGGAGTTGATTTTTCCCCCATTGACTTATAATGGGGAGGTCGCGAAATTGACCTGACCTTAGGTCACCGATATCAAAATTCCGAGATATACAAATTGTAGCTACTAATGAACTTATAACATCCTGCGACTTTCAAAGGCCTCCGACATCTATTGTAGCTCTGGCACGGTGACAAAGTTGCAAAAAAGTGACTTGAGGTTGGGTCATTCAAAGTGACCTGGTGACCTGACCTTGAAAGGTAGGAGGTTCAAACTTGCACACCATGTGTAAAATTGATGAGGGAATAGTCATACCAAATTTCGCGGCGCTACGCGCCGCGGTTTTCCCGCTATTCGCGAAAAACCTCAGGGGGGGGGGGGCGGATATCCGCCCCCCCCGTCGGTGCGCGGGTTAACCTGATTTCACCAGGAAGTGACGTAAGCCGTTCCTGATGGTCTTATAATCAACACCATTGAGTTGGAAATGAAAATTGGCCATAAAAAATGCATCGCACAGCCCTAGCAAAATTGAGTTAATGTCCTGACCCTTGGTGACCTGACCTGTGACCTGACCTGGCATTATCAGTGATCTCTTACAGCAACATATGTACTAGGCAACTGACGCCCTATCGCTGATTTTCGATAAAATGCGTTTACTCGATGTTATAGCGCATTCCCTAGAAG
Organism: Amphibalanus amphitrite; assembly: GCF_019059575.1. NCBI lineage: Eukaryota > Metazoa > Arthropoda > Thecostraca > Balanomorpha > Balanidae > Amphibalanus > Amphibalanus amphitrite. The sequence goes on from NW_024882046.1 coordinate 75,636, forward strand.
ACCCTTGAACGGTAAAACCTTTTTATCTTTGACCTGACATGTGACGTCATCGGTGACCCCGAGGTCAATGCAATTGGAATTCCTAAGCAAATTTGACGGGGCTTTCAAATGCCGTTTGAAGTTTGCGGATCCGTACAGAAGTTTTGGAGATACGGGGGGGGGGGCAAAAATAGCCTCCCCATCAGGTCGCGTTATTAACAGACCCCACCAGGGAACGGGTTAACTTCTGTGCATTGCTGACAAACTGTATGGAAAATTTGGACAATGCTAAATCAATTCTTAGGTGGAGTCTCGCGGATCTGGATGTTCTTATATCCGAGTGACTGATAACGTCGTCTTCAAACTGTTACCTGCCTACATACCTACATGTGTATGCCTGCATACGCTCTGTTTTATCGAGAAAGAATGCCTACCACGGAGCGAGACAAGTCCTGTGCGGAGTGCGGACGGCAATCGAACTGTGAGTAGTTGTGCAGATATCTCATATATAGGGGAGAGTGGGGCACATTTGTGCAGAAAATGGATAAATCCATGCATCTGCTCTTTGGTTGGTGCAATGGTAAAATTGTTGATTGTAATATGGAGAGGAACTATTGTCGATATTTTTCTAAATAAAAGGTTATCCTCTAACATTATCGCTTTCATTAGAAAAGGACTTAATTCTCTGCGTTTGCACGAACCTGCCCCACCTATGGGGCACTTTCGTGCAAGGGGTGGGGCACTTCCGTGCACTCCGCAAAGTTTGATGCAGGACCAGGTGTTGATAGAACTTTTTCCAAAAGAAATTGGCAGGGGGCCATTTCACTCGATTCCCTTCGTCAAGAATGCATTGCACAACAAATGTAGGAAGAATGGGCTGGCCAACAAGCACTGGCGGATCCAGGCTTGCGTTTTGGGGGGGGGGGGCAACTCATGCAGGAGTCAAACCTAGGGTACCCCCAAATCCTGTTTTCTCATCGGATTTAGGCCACTTATTTTTCGTCACAGCCCTGACACTGAATTTTTTTAACTAAAAAGAAAAATATATAAATGGTAGCCCACCCGACCCATGCCTTTATATTACTTTGTAAACACTTACCATTGTTTTTATCGACCAGTTAAAGGGACCCTCCCACCTTAACATTAGATTTGAGCTGAGATAGCCAAAATGGGGTCCCTGGCTCACAATTACCGGTTTCGGCACGCACTCACAACATCGAGAAATGCCCTAAATCGGAAATATTGAATTTCAAAATTGCAGCATTTTGATTCAGAGGGGCTAATGCTTTTGGATACCCCTCTGAATGTGTGACGTCAGCGGAGATCTAATGATTTTTTAATATTTTACTAAAACGTTTGGTAGCATGCGGTGGTATAGGCTGCTTTGCGCGCAACAAATGCCGCACTTTCAAATAAAGTCGCTAGGAACAGCAGCGGATATCCCAAAAAGTAAACAAAAATAAAAGTCTAATCTCTTGAAAACCGGTGAATATTTTTCGATAAAATTTGGTAGATATTCGTTTTCGCCGTTTCTGAACCTAGCGACATCACTTTCATGCCAATTCATTAACTTTTTTGAAGGTGGGAGGGTCTCTTTAACCCGCTTCGAGTCAGTGCTTGGGTCCCTTTGCGGGCCGGGAGGTGGTAAAACAGCCCTGTCTAACTCGGCTCCTCGGCCACGCCCTGATTGAACTATGTTTCATTATCGTTTGGGGGAGGGGGAAAACGGGCCACTTTAGGCCTCTGGGAAGGGGGCATGGCCCTAAATGCCCCCTCCCTGGATCCGCCAGTGTAAGAAGAGACCATTGGAGCTGCAGTTGGGTACCTAAGACATCAGGGTACGCCCTCAGATGCATGTATAGGACTCGCATGGAGACCTCTTATGCTATAGTGTACTGAAAGGACCCAAAGGAGCCTGTCTATATGGGCTCCCGGAGATAGACGTGGGCCCTCAGGAGCCCGCCAGAGCCCCAATGAGGGATAAGTGAGGGATACCAAATGCCTGCAATTGCATATTGCATAAGCCATAACGCCTTTACAAATCAATATATTATGCATCAGTGGCAGATCCAAGGGGGGCCACATGGGTCATGACCCCCTTGGTGCCCGGGGGCACCACAGGCCTGTCAGGGGCACCACCGGCCTAGTAGGGGCACCACCAGCCCGCCAGGGGCACCACAGGCCTAGCAAGGGCACCACGGGCCTGTGAGGGGCCCCACAGGCTTGTCAGGGGCACCCCAGGTCTGTCAGGGACACCAGAGACCTGCCAGGGGCGCCGCCGGCCTCGCAGGGGCACCATGGGCCTGTCAGGGACAACAGAGGCCTAGCAGGGGTACCACAGGCCTTACAGGGGCACCACCGGCCTTGCAGGGGCACCTTGGGCCTGTCAGGGGCACCACAGTCCTGTCAGGGCCCAGGGCACCAGCGGCCTAGCAGGGGCACCACAGGCCTGCCAGGGGCACCACCGGTCTAGCAGGGGCACCATGGGCCTGTCAGGGGCCCCACCGGCCTCGCAGGGGGCACCACCGGCCTCGCAGGCATCACGGCATCACGCAGGGGCACCTTGGGCCTGTCGGGGGCATCACGGGCCTGTTGGGGGCACTTTAGGCTTGTCAGGGGCACCACAGTCCTGTCAGGTCCCAGGGGCATCAGCAGCCTAGCAGGGGCACCCTAGGCCCGCCAGAGGTACAGCCCACCGCTAAAGTAATGTAGGGTTTTACCAAACTCAACGGTTGGCTTTGACTGGCGATTGTTTAATGCGAAGTGATTGAAAAGAAGATGTCAATAGCTAAAGTTGCAGCTGCAAGGGTGACGATACCTACATATAAGCTACATTCAAAGTTTCATTGTAGTCTGGCTAATCGTTCCTAAGCTTCAGAAGCAGAACATACCCATGACTGAAACCCCACATTACTTCTGCTGTGGACTGTACCACAGGCCTGCCAGGGTCCAGGGGCACCACAGGCCTAGCAAGGGCACCACGGGCCTGTCAGGGGCACCTCAGGCTCCCGTGCCCCCCCCTCTCCCCCCCAGATCCGCCAGTGATGCCACACCACGCGAAACACCGCCAACTACCAGCTACCGCGCCATAAACACGTGCCAACAACAGTCTTTTTTTTTTTAAGGTCGACTTCGCTCGCGCAACTTTTGACTGACCCTCACTGCTACTATATTGCTTCCATATTATGCAGTGGAAAGCTTTACTTCACCAAGTGGCTAAAAACCTTCATCAAGGTATATTTTCTTAGCAATTTTTCTGGCGTTTTTGGGGGGGGGGCCAAACAGGCCACTTTAGGCCTTTGGGGGGGGGGGGGGCATGGCCCCCGTGGCCCCCCCCTGGATCCGCCAGTGCCAACAAGAATGTGCCAACTAGTGCCGGCCGTCGGTCCACTTCCGTGACCTCGCCATGGTCGCGTGAATTACTTTTCACGACGTCGCAAGCAGCCGAGACTGAGTCAGGCGATCGTCATAAATGAAACCTACTACAGATAAAGTCATAAATCGCAAAAAAAAACGAAAGAAAATTTGCACACATATGTCCCTAGGCTTCTACACGAACCTGTCCCACAACGTTTTTTCTTTGTAATATATTTCAAAATTTCTCGTTGCAAAATGACACTTTTTAAACAAACAAGCTTGCATCAGTTCCGTGAATAGAGTGAGCTTCTTCGCCGTGAATTTTGGAAAGCTGAATTGAACCACATTTTGGAGTCAGTATCGCGAAAACGGATGCTGTGAAAAAAAGTTTGAAAGACGTACAAATAATGCAACTTCGCGTTTTATCAAGCATGATAGCAGGTTCAGTGAAGTCTTCTACAGTGAACGAGGGCTGCAATGATAGACATATTTTTTATTATTTACCTTGAGCTTGGGCAGCCACTCGTGTTCCCATAAACTGTCGGAAACGAATGTGTCTCATGCACGAAAGTGTCCCGCTCTCCGGTCTCCCCTATCTCAGTTTTTTTTTTAGGGTCACCTAAGGTCAGGCTGGTCACGTGACCCCACCCTTATAAGTCCTTGATAGAAATATTAAAATTGCTGTTTTGTTTCCACAAATGATCAAAACTCTCTCAAGCACATGAAATCATGATTTCCTCCCTCTACCCCTTGCAGGGTTCAGTACCGCCGATGCACACTGGCGGATCCAGGAAGCGGGGCTTTTTGGGCATTTGCCCCGCAGCGCCAGAAATTGACGAAATTTCGAATATTTCCTTACATAGAAAGAAGATTACACAAGTTTTCCTGCAAAAGCCGGTTCTAAATTTCATAGCAAATTAGAAGTGAGCGAAATCTGAGGATTTTTTTTTTTTGGAAATTGGAGACATCTTTTGGAGAGCATACCCCGCAGCATCTTAAGCCTCCTCTCTGGATCCGCCCGTATTTTACATTATGAACTTAACCCTCGCCCTGGCAGGGCATTTTTCATAACACAGCCTGGCAGGGGGGGGGGGGGTCGATGCGACCCCCCTCGCGATTGGCTCCTATGGCACCTAGAAACACCAAATTTGGTAGGTAGGTGGGCCCCCTGGAGTTCTCGCCCCTGTGCAAATTTGGTTGCTCTAGGTCAATATTTAGGTTTTTTTTGGGGGGGGGGGGGTATAAATGTAAAAATTTCGCTAAAAACGGTTCAAAAGCTTTTCGCTTATAACTCTTGATCTAATTAAGATAGAGCAAAAAGAAAAGCACCAGTGAACTCAGCACGTCAAGGCGCGTCGAATGATATACTTTTTAGCTTGCTTAAGTGTACTTAAAATTTTCCTTGAATTTTAGTAAACTTAAATTAATAAATTAAGTTCAAGTTAACCGAATTGCACCATATCGCATATCAGTCGATTCGGCTGATCACCAGGAATACAATTATACCATTTGTTAAGCTCTAGCGTCATTATGTGCCAAGTTATTGGCAAAAACGTCATTTGACCTCAGTTGACCTCATTTGACCTGACCCATGGATAAGTACACCAAACAAAGAAGCACCAAGTGACCTGCTGTTAAGTACTGTGGTTTCAAAGCACAAAAGTGATAGAACGAAGCGGATATCTCCAGTATTTTCCGAATTTAGTATTTTCCCATAGGCTTAACATTACGACGTAATGACCTCTAACTGACCTCAGGTCAGTGACCTAAAAAAACTCGAACGAACTATATGTTATACAACTCGGTGAACTTAGCACATCCTGAAAGTTTGAAGTAAATCAGTCCAAAACTGTGAGTTGGACAGGTGCAAAAAGAAAATTGAAATTTGACCATGACCTTGTACCGGTTTTTCTGACCTGGTAACCTGACCTTAGGTCACTCGGACCTGAAATTTTCAGGTCATATGTCAAAAGGTTGCCCTATAGGCTGTGCCAAATTTGGCGGCGCTGCGTGCCGCCGTTTTTACGCTATCTTTGAAAAACCTTGGGGGGGGGGTCGCATCGACCCCCCTGCCAGGGCGAGGGTTAAGATGCGTCATATATGACGTCACTAAGGTCATATGAGTTTTTCGTCAATAACTCTGATCAAATTGAGCTAAGACCAAGCCACCAATGAGCTCGTGAAGGCCTGTCAAATTGAATGATATACGACATGACATCATTCGATCAACGTTATGGCCTGCAAGGTTTGACCTGACCTTGTGACCTAGTAAATGAACTAGGTTGACCTCATAAAAAGTATATCAATCGACGCGTCTGAGCAAGACGAATATGATGATGTCCAAATGGCAATTCTTCCATCATTTTTTTTTTTTTGAGAGGTTATTCATCAAGTGCCATATCCCTACCTTGGGCTACTTGACCTGACCTCAAAGGCCTCCAGTTGATCTAGGTCCTGAAACCTTAAAATCGGGTATATACCAGTCGCTATGTCTCGTAACTGCGCACACTCTGGTCTTTTTCCCGCGAGGCTCTACAGCTCAGTTAGAGGTGAAACGGCAGGGTGAGCTGGGAGTTCTCCCCCCCCCCCCCATTATGTACACAAGTGTAGTGGGGACAACCAATAGGTCCGGTAGGGGTTAAGGGACTCAATCCTTGAGACTGATTCAGATCTCAAGAGACATGTAGGTGTTGTAAGCTTTTGTAAGCTTTTGAAGCTAATCCATCAATCTCAATTATTAAAGTAGTTGTCGTGAAATGTAGCCACATACCTATACATGCGGTCATTTATCCTGAAAAAATTTAACAAAAGCGTTATAGCTAAGCAACAAGTCGTACGGGTATTGGATGGCGCTGCTATAGGATATGTTAGTTCCACCTGCACTGCAGTGTGGCATAGCCAACGCTTGACAGGTGTTTGAGAGCAACACTTCAGACTGACTTCAAAATGCGCATGAAACAGGCTGGAATTACCCAGAAAGCTTCAAAGCGATCATCCACACGGAAATGGAAACTAAGCGTGAGTAAGCTAAAACTGGTGACAGTATTGGTGGGCTGGCTCAGCATCAGACCCGAAAGTGTTGAGTAATTTCCACCAGCCCATACCAACTGGGACCATAAAAAGCATTATCGAAGGACATTCCATGCCCCCAATCCATAACTCCGTGTCAGGTCTGTACAGGGGAGCCCCTGGAGCCCGTGGATTTCCCAGTGCGACGGCAGAACAGTGTCTCGTCCCCGCCCCTTGTGAAAGCTGCCCGATAAAGGTACCGGCCCGGCGGCCGGCGGGGCTAGTGCAGCGTGCGCGGGCGGGACGGTCAGCCAGCCGGTCTCCTGAGGCGGGGTTCACACCAGCGCGGCGGGGCTGCTGAGGCGCTGAGGCGGGTTCACACCTCCACCCGCAGCGGAGGTGACGCGGACGCCTCGCGGCGCGACCAATCCACTCGGACTGCAGACAGACGAGAGGACACCGGTCCGACGCCATGCGTTCCTCGGTAAGTTCGGACTGAGCTGAGGACATGGACAATGTTGGGCCCTCCTCTGCACAGGACTCTGGTGGACTCCTAGCCTGCGTCTACACCTCGCCGAGCTGATTTAGCTCCCATTCCAATCATCACACCGTTTAATTACACAAGTGGCCGCATATATGACCTAAGGTCAATGGATTGACCTTCAAGGAGCAGGTACCGTTAACCCTATTAGTGGCGGGGGGGGGGGTTGTTTTCATCCACCCCTCAGGTTTTTCGAGAATATCTCCGAAACCGCTGAAGCTACGATGCTAAAATTTTCTGACTTTTTCTAAAACTAAATTGGGCACATTCCCTGAAAATTTCAAGTTCATAACTTTACCAGGGGCGGCTCCAGAGCACTGGGAATTGGGGGGTCCTATTCGTGAAGCGAGTCATTTGGGCGAAGATCACGATGCTGATGTATTATAACTGTATGCACCAGTTTTACGAACAGTGAATGAAAGGTATCATGTGATAGCATATACAAAGTTATTGTGCATCCTCTTTTGACACGTTTTTGCTATAATAGGCGGATCCAGGCGTCCAAAAAGGGGGGAAATGTTTTACCTCCCAACATAGGTGTCCTGACACCGCCTATGCATGACCAATATGCATAGGCGCTCTCTTTTGTAATTGTAGTCGCTCTCTCATAAGAAAATTGTAACATAACAAGACCATTACCACCCTTTTTAGAAACAGTACCAACAAAAACCTTATTTACTATACTTTTTGTGTACCCCCAATCTCAATGATCTGTATCCACCTATGATTTTTGAAAATCCATATTTTTAGGATCCATGTGAATTCCTGGTTCATTCTCTATCGATCGGCAAAAGTTGCGTTAAGATTGGTTCAGAAACCTGGCCGTGATAAACAGTCTAAAATGTATCTGCAATTTGCCCGTTTTTACCCCCCTCTACCCCCCTATTGGCATTTTTTAATTCTTATTTTTTTAGAAATGTAGATCACGTTGAGCGAAATCGAATGCTGTTTGAATTTTGAAAATCGGCCGGTTAGATCTCGAGATATCAGGGGGGGTCGTAAACAGCCCCCCCTGCCACTAATAGGGGTAGCCAGGAGCCTGCCACTAATAGGGTTAAATGGACATTTCTGTGGCATTGTTTCCTGCAATAGTTTTTGCCATAAAACAGGCGTAACATCGATTTTAACAGCATTATGTTCCTCCCGTCAAAGGTCAAATTTAAAACTCCGAGGGTCAAGGACATAGCTTATTCGAGAAGAGTCATGCTGCGTATTAGTCATTTTGTATTATTGAGCTAAGCACAGCAAATCGCTCCATTCATCGACCCAGCATTGTTCTGACGAAACATGTCAAAAACTGCTCGTGATCTAAAATGGTCACACATGACCCCCGGGGCATAACGTGGGATTCGGTTGCAATTTTCCGATTTAACCTGGCCGGGCCCGGGGGTATCCCAACCACCGCAGCCCGGAGGCGTTTTTTCACCCCCAGTAGTGTATAATTAAGGGAGCTACGAAAACAAAATCGGCATTAAACGAAAGGTCTTTATAAGACGATTCTAAAACGCCATGAAATTACTTTTGCCAGCATCGTGTTCCTCTCGTCGAGGCGTCGAATGAACTATAATTTGACCTTGAAAGGTCAACTTGAAAATTTGACCACAGGTCAAAGTCACGACCTGACCGGAAAAGGTCATGTTGCATATCAGTCGATCTGCAACGTCGAGACGAACACATCTAAGGCGTTTTCAGCGCTCTAGCACGCCTCTATCAGAAGTTATTGGCGAAAATCTGATAGATTCTGTTCGTGACCTGATATGACCTCAGGGACATAACGAGGGGTCACAGTTGCCATTTCCCGGTTCAGTGGGTCAATTTTACCTGCATCGCGATGTTTGAGAGTGTCTAGAATAGCGTTCTTGCAAAACAGACGCTTTTCAATTTTCTCCCATTGACTTATAATGGAGAGGCCGCAAAATTGACCTGACCTTAGGTCACCGATATCAAAATTCCGAGATATACATATTCTATAGATAATGTTGCTCTAATCAATCGCTGAAAGTTTCAAGGCAATCGATCAATCGGTGTAGCTATGACGAGCATTCTCATTTTCTTTTCTGAGGTGAGGTCACTTGGCGTGACCTGGTGACCTGACCTAAGGCGACCTGGGTCTGAAATTTTCACAGCATGTGCGGAAAAGATGCACAAGCAGGTGTGCCAAAAACGGTGGCGCTCCGCGCCGCCGTTTTTGAGATATCTGCGAAAAACCGCAGGGGGGAGGGGGTGTTCAAACACCCCCGGCCCGGCGCGGGTTAAAGGGACTATCCCACCTTCTAAAATGTTGTTAAAACCAGTTAAATTGTGCCCGACTTTATAGATTGGATGACCAGGAACACGGTTCAGGCATTTATTTTTCATTAAACATCTTAGGCTTCCCATATTCCAAACACAAACTTTCAAATATGTGACGTCACAGCCCAAAATTACCTCCTTCCCCAGGCCACATTACTGTCATAAAGCTGATTCTTTTTACTCTGTAGGCACCACAACAAAGTTCAGACCAAGTTTTAAGCGATTTTTCAACGAACAAACCCATTTAAATCAGAATGACTAAACGAGGTGACGTCACACTAACGGTCGCTCCATGTTGAAGATAGGGCCTTGTACAAGGCCCATTTTCAAATGAAGGGAACGAATTTCTTCAACACCAAGAGGCCGCGGGGGTTGCAACCTAGTTAGATAGTGGTTTCTGAACCTCGCCGCAAACTTGGCTATCTCAACTCAAACTCCATGTTAAAGGTGGGATAGTCCCTTTAAGTAGGATGGTCGTAGGATTGTGGATGACCGCGAGAAAGCTGATGTATTGAACCGCATGTTCTCCAGCAAATTCTCTGATCCCGCTGTTGCCGTGCTGCCGTCGGCTCCGGATCACGCGCTTGACCCACTGTGCTCATTCTATGTCTCGGAGGAACTTGTCCGTGGAATCCTTTGTAGCATCAATCAGCACAAAGCGTGTGGACCGGACAATGTAAGCGCGCGTATTATTAGCGAATGTGCCGTTGAGCTGACGGTCCCTGTAACCAAGCTGTGCCGGTTGTCCACTGGCGGATCCAGACTTGCGTTTTGGGGGGGGCCAACTCCTGCAAGTAACCAAACCTAGGGTACCCCCAAATCCTGTTTTCTCATCGGATTTAGGCCACTTATTTTTTCGTCACAGCCCTGAAACGATATTTTTTTTAAAACTAAAAATAAAAAATATACAAATGGTAGCCCACCCAACCCGAGCCTAAATATTACTTTGAAAACACTTCAAATTGCTTTTGTCGACCAATTAGCCCGCTCCGGGTCGGTGCGTGGCGCAGCCTTCGCGGGCTGGGAGGTGTCGGTTGGACCCCCTGCCGTTCTTCGGCCCCTGATTAAGCTAGAGCTCGCGGAAAAAAAAAACAGGCGTGTTGCCCGTGAGTGACGAGACGAAGCCGATGATACCCGATTTTAAGGTCCTTGGTCATTGGTTGACCTTCCAGGGCGGTGTTTCACGGTCGTGCTGACAGCCGCTGACAGCGCATTCCGCGAGCTAAGGTCAGCCTTCGGTAGTGTTGTGGGTATAGGCTTGTTGATGTCTCCATTGAAACCAAAAGTGCCATCAGCGCTGGCAGCGGCTGGCAGCGTGCCGTGAAACACCGCCCAGGTCAGGTCACAGACCCAAAAGACGGGAAAATCAGGACCTGTCAGAACCTCCTAAAGTAAGGCTGAAATACGTTTTTTTGTGCTGATCACAAATTTCATGTTAGTTTGGATCATAGATAATGTCTTCATGCGTTTAGGCCATGTCAGGGCAGGTCAGGTCAGATCAACCAGTAGGGGTACTTATGGGCGTCCGTATAGCAGGTGTCCACTACCACTGGCAGCTACGTAACATGATACGAAGGCATCAAAACTACTTCGTAAATGTTCAAATGGCTGCAAAATGCTAAATTCAAAATCAGCTAAACGAAACTATCCTAGAAACATGCTAAACTCGGAAAAGTGCACCGAGGTCATCAAAGGTCAATGACCTGACTTGACCGTAAGGTGGCATTGGCATCCGCCCTAATGCGTGGGAGCAACATCATATCACATGTTTGAGCGTTTTAAACCACGAAAAGACTATAAAAGCGCGGATAATGTGAGCCGACATACGCCGAATCGCTATTCCGGCCAAACATGGCCTCCAACATGGCCAAACATATGGTGCGTTCGGAGAGGCACATTCCACGTGGAATCCGTTGAATATTCCATGCGCGCGGAATATTTCCGGAGATTAGCCGTTCAGTATGTATGTATGTATGTATTGCTTATCTTTGGAGAAACCACACAGGCACTTACACTCCAGCGTCAAGCACAATCAAAGTAAGTTAAAATATGAAGCGAGCAGATCATTGTAAGAGGTCACACAGCCACACTGACATACCTATCGGGATCATTTGGACGCCAAACAACTGCGTATGCTTCGCCTGAACTTGGCGAGATGATTCACTTCAGAGAGATGATACGCCTCCGAACGCGGCACGGGGAATATTCCCGGGGACGGTGAATATTCCATGCTCTCCGAACGCACGGATAGTCTCGAGAAATAGGCCACAAGTCAAAGTTCACTTGGGTCAGGGTCATAAAATTTTCAGACTTTGTCACCATGAGGGTACTAAAGTTTCGTCGCGATCGGCTTCATGATACCTTACACGATAACTTCACACGTCGATCGAGAGTTAAAGCATGGATGAAGGAGAACCTGGGGATGAAGGTTCTTTCATCCATGGTTAAAGTGTGCAATAAGAACTTCTTGGGTGAAGACAAGACCAACACTTTTATCAAGCTCACAGATTTTTAATGATACGGTATTTTCTCTCTACCTACTACGCCCTTCTCACATTCATTTTTCTTAAGTGTTTTTGGGGACAAAAAATATATGTTGTTCCCCTTTCAGGCTTGGGGGCATGACCCCGTGGCCCCCCTGGATCCGCTAGGCCGAAACTAACTAGGTCGTTTTCAAACGGTCTGATATTTCAGGTCATAGTTTGCAAACGGCCGGTGTTTTCAGGTAGTTTCATATGGCCTGACTGGGCCAGGCCGTTTGCAAACGGACCGAATTTTCATACGGCCTGTAACATATATTCAGATTTCGACATCTGTCGTAGCATCAAATGCTGATGTGGCGCACTCAAAAGCCGGAATTGGTCCTTGGATGCCGTAAGGACCCTTTTAAGAAATAAGTGACCCGACTGACCCTTAGAGATTGGCCTGAGCTGTGACCGAAATAAGTCTTTTACCGTTTCGCAGGAAGGGACAAAAAGGTCCCTCATATGCTTCTTGTACAATTACGAAACAAAACAAGTTTTTTTTCAACGAAAACTCAGTGAGTTTTCCTAAAAAATTTATTGCGCATATTCCGTGAATGAAAAGTTGCCGGGTCATGTCAGGTCAGGCTGCCACAGCAAGTTTGTTAACTTGACAGCTCAATCGATATTTATGCAATAAGACCTTCTCGGGTGACGATAAGACATGACGACACTTTATGAAGGAAGCTAGTAAACCCGGTAGTTTCTCCATAGGCGCGGGAACCGGGGGGAGGGGGCAGTGGTGGCAGCTTGCCCCCCCCCCAACTCTGGGGCCGTGCGGGCGGTGCCCCCACAACTTTCAGACAGAATACCGCTCCTTTTTGCAAATGTTTTCTTTTTTGTTGAAAAAGCCAAGGGATGAAAAATAAGTGGCCTAAAACCGGCGAGAAAACTATATTTGGGGGATCCTAGGTTGATCTATATCATGGTGTGACCTCCCCCCCCCCCCGTCTAAAAGTAGTTCCCGCGCCCCTGGGTTTCTCTACGCTATTGAATCACGCTGCTGATTCTAGTAAGTATCTACTACACAACCTTCTCACATTAATTTTTCTTCGAGCGTTTTGGGGGGCCAAAAGATATGTTGGCCCCCTCTTTCAGGCTTTTTGGGCCCATGGCCCCGGTGGCCCCCTTGAATCTGCCAGTGGGGGCGGTGCCCCCACAACTTTCAAACGGAATACCGTCCTTTTTTGCAATTGTTTTCTTTTTTTGTTGTTGAAAAAGCCAAGGGATGAAAAATAAGTGGCCTAAAACCGGTGAGAAAACTAGATTTGGGGGGACCCTAGGTTGATCTCTATTATGGTGTGCTCCCCCAGTCTGAAAGTAGTTCCCGCGCCCCTGACTTTCTCTACGCTATTGAATCACGCTGCTGATTCTAGTATCTACTACGCAACCTTCTCACATTAATTTTTCTTCAAGCGTTTTGGGGGGCCAAAAGATATGTTGGCCCCCTCTTTCAGGCTTTTGGGGGGCCATGGCCCCGGTGGCCCCCCTGGATCCGCCAGTGGGGGCGGTGCCCCCACAACTTTCAGACGGAATACCGTCCTTTTTTGCAACTGTTTCTTTTTTTGTTGAAAAAGCCAAGGGATGAAAAATAAGTGGCCTAAAACCGGTGAGAAAACTAGATTTGGGGGGACCCTAGGTTGATCTCTATTATGGTGTGCTCCCCCAGTCTGAAAGTAGTTCCCGCGCCCCTGACTTTCTCTACGCTATTGAATCACGCTGCTGATTCTAGTAGGTATCTACTACGCAACCTTCTCACATTAATTTTTCTCCAAGCGTTTTGGGGGGGGGGGCCAAAAGATATGTTGGCCCCCCCTTTCAGGCTTTTGGGGGGGGGCCATGGCCCCGGTGGCCCCCCCCTGGATCCGCCAGTGCGGTTGTCGCTGGAACAAGGTGTGTTCCCAGCAGCTTGGAAGCGCGGCAACATTGTGGCGATCCACAAAAAGGGTTCGAAGGCGTTGCCTTTTAACTACCGGTCCGTGTCACTTTTACCTCTTTTTAGCAAGGTTCTGGAGCGCGTCGTTTTTAACACGCTGTATAAACATGTGAAACCCGTTCTCTCGGAGAAACAGCACGGATTCATGCCTCATCGTTCATGCGTCACCAACTTAGCTACGATGCTGCACGCTGCCTGGAGCAACATCTCTGCTGGCTCTCAGACGGATGTGATTTACACCGATTTTTCCGCGGCCTTCCAAAGCGTTAATCATAAGCTGCTTCTTCACAAACTAAAGCATTCTTTCCATATTTCGGACAAAGCTTTCGATTGGTGTGAATCGTATCTGTCTGGGAGGCGGCAGCGGGTGGTTGTGAAGGGCAAGTGCTCGGAGTGGGCGCCGGTAACGTCGGGAACACCCGAAGGCGGGATTCTCTCACCATTGCTCTTTGCGTGTTTCATTAATGACCTACCGGAGTACGTAGAGGCGAACGCACTCATGTTTGCGGACGACGTGAAGATGTACGGGAAGGTAGACAGCGACGCAGATGTACAGTTCATACAGCGCCAGATCGACTCTTTGTGCCGGTGGTCTGCAAAATGGGGCCTGACGCTCAATGCGGCTAAATGCAAGGTGCTCACCCTGACATTGAGGCGTCAGCCGGTCTCCAGCGCCTACACGATAGACGGAGTCGAGCTGGAGCGAGTGAGAGTCATGCGTGATCTTGGCGTGCTCATAGATGAGAAGCTGACGTTCGCTGAACATGTTGACGCCGTGGTGCACCGTGCTAACAGAGCTCTAGGGCTTCTTATTCGAACGTTTCAGACCGGAAAGTGCGGCCATACATTTGACAAGTCAATGAGAAAACCAATCATAGGCACCTTCTGTGCAAACGTGCGCTCTATACTAGAATTTTGCAGCGTGATTTGGGGAGGCGCAGCCGAAACTCACATGAAGAGGATAGAGCGCATCCAACACAAATTCCTCATTTGGCTCTGCGCACGGTGCCGTGTCACAGATACAGCGCTCGAGTACAACGACTTGATCCAGTTTTTCGGCATGAGCACGCTGGCAGCAAGGCGCGAGCAGCACGATGCAATGTTCATTCGTAACATTCACCGCCACGCCATCGACTCCCCGTTTCTTCTGGCTCAATTCCCTTTGGCTGCTCCCACTCGGCTGCTTCGCAACTGGAGCACTTTTCACGTGTCTTACGCTAGGGTGAACACCGTCAAAAACAGCCTGTTCAATCGCATACCGATGCTCAGCAATATGTTTCTGGACGCAAACCGTGACGTCGATGTGTGGCAACATAGCCAGCTACAGTATAAGAAACGAGTAGCAGCGTATGTCCGCTCGAGGCAGCCCTGTGCACATTAGATAGAACGGGGAGATGTGAACTGCAGCATTTTCTCATACTTTTAACGAACCTAGGTCTGCTTGATATTTTCCATCCGTGTATGTGTGTGTATGTGTGCGTGTGTGTGTGTAATATGTAGGTATATGGGACTACGTCCATCAATGGGTGCCCATGCCCGTGGATGTTTTGAAAAATAAATAAAATAAATAAAATAAAATAAAGTACATTTATTTAACTTATTATATTGTTATTTATATTATTATTATTTTTTATTTATTTATTATTATTATTATTATTATTTATATATTTATTTATATTATTATTAGTTATATATATTATATATTAACTTATTATGTACTTATTAAGTACATTTAAGTGTATTTGCGAAAGACAAAAACGTCTCCCCGCCATGGTGCGGTTTAAGCTTAAACAATACAGGTACAGGTTAGGCAATAGACATATTATATGTGCATTGTGCAACACAACCGTGTGTTCTTCATGGGACATAATGAGACAAATCGCAATTAATTGTGTGAGAGGCGCTGTGAAATAAATGGTGTAATCGTAGCCAGGGGTGGCCTGCAAAGGTTCATTGTTAGCCCTCAACCGCGGCGAGTGCCTGGGGTCATGGGGCTGCTCTAAGTGGGCGCGAAACGACAGCCCAGCTGGGAGTATCACCCAGCATACTGGCCCAAGTGCTGCTCCACCCTAAGAATTATATTTTCACGCTCCAGTTTCGCAATATCCCTCTTCCTTCACAGCAGTTTGTCGACTCGCAACAGCCGGCTGAAACGTAGTTGTTGGAAGCCTTTGCCTCCAATCGAGAACTAGAACAGTGCTTCTTTTAATTGTGGTAGGGTGTAACCTGGACAAAAAAAAGAAGAACCAATTTTATAAGATTGTTTTTAGGTTTGTATTCTTGCCAATTCAAAGCAATTTTAAACTTCAAATATCAAGTACCAGTTCATTCTTAGGTGTTGTTTTTATCCGCTGGGACTGAGAGCGTGATGGCTACCCATCTACGCTGGAGTACGAAAAACATCATCTCAAGTACCAGTTCACAGTTCACTGTTCCCCATTATTGATTTGTGTGTGTTGATTTGATGGCTAGAGCCGCTTGGGTCTTATAAGACTTTTACCGAGCCCCAGCGTAATGACATGACAGGTTGAGGGCCAAATACAGGTCTGAAAAGCCCAGCAGCGCAGTGGCCAGCTGTGGGTGCGCCGCTGTGGCCCAGCCCGCCCCGAGAGACCGGATGCCGGGCCGCGCTAGCAGTCGCTCCCATGGAAGGAAGGGCTTCTCCTTATTGACGCTACTCCTGGGCCGGGTCGGCCTGACATTCGCGCTTTTACTGTGGAAGGGAGCACACATGGGAGGTACTCTGATTGGCTTTAGTAGATTTAATGTGCTCGATTTTATGGGGTTGTCCTGTATTGGCCTAGTTTTTATGAGCACTGGGGATTTGTTCAACATCATTAAAACCCGCACCAGGCCGGGGAGGGGGTGGGGGTGGGGGGTGGGGATGTTTGAACATCCCCCTGCAGTTTTTGGTTCATCTGTTCATGCATTTTTTCCGCAAATGTTGTGAAAATTTCAGACTAAGGGCTCTCAAAATCAGGTCATCAGGTTCGTCAAGTGACCGTCAAGTGACCTCACTTCAGAAAAAGTTTCGCTCCTCGTCATAGCTACACCGACTGAACGATCACCTTCAAACAGCAAGCGATTTCTAAAAGTAACAGTATGTACAAAATGTATATCTCGGAATTTTGGTGTCGGTGACCTAAGGTCAGGTCACTTTTGAGACCTCTCCAGTCAATGGGAGAGAATTGAATGCGCCTCTTTTGGACGAATGGTGTTCAAAACCCGCGTTCAAACATCGGTTCCTGGATAAACATGACAAACTCAGTCGGAAAAATGCACCTGTGTGCCCCTGAGGTGTCAAACCATGAACAGGCATCAGCAGTTTTTTTGGCCATAACTTTTGACATGACCCTTTCCGGTCAGGTCATGACCTTGACCTGAGGTCAAATTTTCAAAATGACCTCTCAAGGTCAACGAATAGTTAATTCGACGCGCCTTGACGGGAGGAACACGATGCCATGGCAAAAGTAATGATGTGGCTTGCTTGAACCAAAAGTTATTACCGAAAAACCTTTTCCGTGAAAACGGCTTTTTTTTAGAGTTTTTGCCATCTGGAGACTAGACCGTTGACCTGAGGTAACTATGAGAGCATTATTCAGAAAGGTCTGTTAAAGGGCTATTGAATGCGCTTTTCCGTGGCGCTGTAGCTCTATTGGTCCCGAGTTAGCCGTAGGTAGGCAGTTTCCAAAATTGTTGAAATGGACTACATTTGACCTTTGATGACCTCTGGTGACCTGACCTTTGACATGACCCAAAAAATGACCGTTATTATTCCGTCATTATTTTTGACGCTCTTTCGAATTCCGCTTACCACGCATGTCGCTACGTGGCCCAGGAGCCAAGTCAGACGGGGGGGGGGGGGTGTTCAGTCAGACACCTCCCCCCCGGCCCGGCGCGGAAGTCTCGGAGCACCGGCCCGGCGCGGGTTAAAGAATTACTTGTCATGGGGCACTGATTGTAACTAAGACATAACATAGGCAATAGGTATGTTTTTAGGTATAGGTAGGTAGTTTGGGAACAGATGCTTTTTTAAATGATGTCCTTACAATAAAATGTCAAATGTAGGGTAAATGAAATAAATAGGTACTGATGATTTCCAGCACATGCCATCAGTAAAACATTCCGGGTAGAGCTTCAAAAGTTATATCTGCAAACAGAACTTCAACACTTATATATGCATACAGAACTTCAAAACCTCCTATCTGTCATATTTTCATAATGACTGTGGTCGAAATCATCAAAAAGTAGGTACTTCATTCACACTTATTTGGTATTTTATTCTAAGAAGGCCATTTTTCTAGTCTTTTTCTAGAATTCATAGTTGGTGTTTTTAAGTGACATCACTACCGATTGAACCGCTAGCTCCTATTTGATATCAAATAGTAATGCCCTGAATTGTTCATTGACCACATCTATCGATCTCTGTCGGGCTGAAGTACCGAACTGGTGCGGCGTCTGGCGCGATCGGCAGTGTTTCTGCTCTCCACTTTCGTCGTTTCCCCAGTGACATGCCCGGGTACCGCCGCTGACCGCCGGGCTGAACGCTCTAAGTGGTCATTACGTCCAGCTCACCAGTGATGTCACCGGAGCGGGATGACGCGCCGATTCGGCCCTCCCGGACCACTTTCACTGTCACCCGGAGCCGGACGGCGGCCGGTGCAACGGCGGCGGCCGAGGGCGCCGGCGCCGACAGACTATCTGGAGCACGTCATTAGAGGAGGCACGGGATGATTTTACGGGTCTCCCTAACGGGTCGTGTACAAAGGAAACAATATTGGATAACATAATAACCCCACATAAATCGTCCGCCATACCTATCTGTGGTAACAACAGACTAGAAATAGCCGGCTCTCTGAGATACGAGCTGCTGTCATGAAGCGGCACTGCAGCCGGGCCTGCACTTGTCGCCGTTCCGGCTGGCTGCGACACGGTCATTTGCGCAGCACACGCCGCGCTGCCGACCACAGATGGCACGAGCGACGGTCGGCGCGGGCCGCGCGCCGCTCCGCTTTCGCCCTCCACCGACCGGCTGGACGGCCCCGGGACGAGCTGCTGGGGCGGCCGGTCAGAGACGCCACCCCCCTGCAGCAGCAGGCACGCCTTGTACGGCAGACAGTTCAATGCATCCTAGACGGGCTCACTGTGGGCCCAGACAGGCTCTCTGTTGGAGCAGACGGATCTCTGCAGGTTCAGACAGGCTCTCTGTTGGAGCAGACGGATCTCTACAGGTCCCGACAGCGACGGTCGGAGAGCGGCGCGGAACATGGCCGCACGTGACACGGAACAGTTGGCTGTCATGCCGACGTGACTGCATGGCCGCCCCGGGCAACTCAGCTAGCTGCGCAAATGCGGCGCCGTCAGCAGCACGGTGGCCGGTTCTGGGTTGAGCGAATAACAATAATATCGATATTGTCATCGTGGAGGACGCTATGCTCGCGCCAATCGCAGAAAAATTTACAACTATTTAAACTACATTCGTTCTGTAATACGATGCCTGTCACTAGTGTCACTGACCACAGGCTATTCCAGTTCGAGGAGAATGGCGAGGGATGGCGCTATCAAGAACCCACACTTTCGCCATATTATCACAGTTCATATGACCGAGCAGGTAACGCATGCAGGTAAAATTAACCTCAGCCTCACACAGTCGGAAACATTTGTCCAACGCGGATATCAGCATACCGACCGGGAAAAGCTGAAAGTGAGCTGGATGAAACAGCTCGAATTCTGTCGGATGCCTGTTGCCGAATCACCTTTGTGAGGCTGGCGGTCGCCGGGCGTGGTGTGACGCCAACAGTGGCAGCCGGTAGTTTCGAAACCCGTTCGTGAATCCGTGACTCGACGAGCAGTGCATACGTAGACTGCACCTACACCTCTTATGACCTGGTTGAGATGTGATGAGTTTATGATTACATCTCGAGTCTTCTATGCTGACATGGGAAAGATTAAATAATGTGATTTTTCAAATGTGAGAGCGGTGAGAAAGGCTGAACGTCTCCATAAGGCATGTGCTGTGTCATATGAGCCGTTTTCACGACGGGCTATCCGGCGAGTGCACCTAATTTGACCAAATCTGCACCTAATCTCTTTAACAACAAATTTCTTTATTTTATGAATTTATTTCAGTGTTTTAATCGATGATGCTCTCTGATTATATGACAGAGCATGCATATAAGCAATTATTACAACCCTTGCTGATAGCTACTAAGAGACACACTGAACCTAATTTGACCAAATCTGCATCTAATCTGCACCAGATGTGCACCAAATGTGTACCAGATGGCCGTCGTGAAAACGGCTATTGTGTATTATTCTGAACATATTTTCCAAAGCACAAATTACCTAGGTGCGTACAGGCTGAGGTTGGAAAGGTGGAATTTGAATGCATGCGCTGCTTCCGAAACTTGAGTGCAGCATCCAGTTGATATGTGCTGCGGTCGACCAGTCAAATGCCGCGTATAATTGTTTTGTCTATGTATACAGCCCCAGACCACTACATTTACACATGTATCATTAATGGAAGCTTCACCGAGCAGCCAATAGGCCGGTCTCTGGTCACGGCCAGTCCCGTGTTCGGGCGAGCCGTCTGACCGGTTCCTGTTTCGCTCTCTAGCGGCTGTAAAATCACCAACCCGATGTAATCTTTCCGCGTCAGTTTCGTTCCACGTCAGCGCGCGGGGAAAAATCGAAAGTTTCAAACGTATAGCATGCGGCGCGCCGGACCACGCCTCAGTGGGTTTATGTCGCCGTGCGTGAACCCGACGTGTCATGGCTAGTTAGGGCGTGCACGTTAAAACAGCAGAGTGTTCACTGCGCACGACGGTAGCCGCCGGGGATCTGAACACGTGCAGGTCACGTGTCACAGCTCTGAGGAAAGCCGGATAACAGAGTGGCTTGGAGCACGAGCCCAAGGCTCTATCACAGAGGAAACCAGCCGAATCAACTTGTAAACTGAATTAATTTACCACAGTCCACAGGGGGGACTATGTATGCAGAAATATGTCCCGTTACGAGTTATGAACCCCGGTCACGTACCAAAATGGGGAAGAGGTGCTTCTGTTGTCGTGGTCCTGCTCTCTTCAACCCACTACCATCGATACTGACTGAGCTACCTACCTGTGACCGTGTTCCCTCACTACCTCAAACGTTACCTATCTGAACCACCGGACTGATGTTTACTTTTATACCGTACTGTGACGTCGTATCGATTTGACCTATCCACCAGTGAGCGTGTATGTTCCACCCCGAACTTAGATTTATGACTTCGTATCTTTGACAAGAGGTGGTAATAGCCACAAGCACTCTGGATAGCCTTTATAAATGTCTATGTCTATGACTGTGTACACCGGCGGTGCTGACTGCCCTATACTGACGCTGTATCGCTGTGTCTCAGCTGCTGCCCGCTCTATACTGACGCCAGATCCGCTGTGTTGCAGCGGTGGCTGGTAGCCGCGCTGGCGGTGTTGGTGCTGGCAGACGCCGTGCTGTCTGAGCCGACACTGGGAAAGGGTCGCCGCCGCCGCCCCCACCGGCGCCCCCTGCGGCCTCTCAGGCCAGTGCACCACGTGCGCCGGCCGGTCCACCGCCCGCGGCCCAGCACCGGCCACATCGTCATCTTCTCCTCGGCCGTGGAAAACCACAAGGCGCCCCAGCACGAGACCTACAAGGCGCCCGAGCACGAGACCTACAAGGCACCCGAACCGAGCTACAAGGCGCCAGAACCGAGCTATAAGGAGCCCGAGCACGACACCTACAAGGCGCCCGAGCCGAGCTATAAAGAGCCTGAGCCGAGCTATAAGGAGCCCGAACCAAGCTACAAGCCACCGAAATCGAGCTATAAAGAGCCTGAGTCAAGCTATAATGCGCCGGAATCAAGTTACAAGGAACCAGAAACGAGCTACAAAAGTCCTGAATCAGAATATGGACCGCCGAAAGTGAGCTACAGCTATATAGAACCAGAGCCCGGCTACAAAGAGCCCGAACCGAGCTACAAGGAGCCAGAAGTTACATATAAAGAGCCTGAAAGCACTTACAAAGAGCCAGCCACTGAATACAGCCCGCCAAGCACTGACTATAAGGAGCCAGACGCGAGCTATGAAAAGCCCACATCTGAGTATGGGCCTCCCAAAACCAGCACCAGCTATATCGGGCCGGAGACGACCTATGGAGAGCCGGAAACGAGCTATGGAGAGCCGGAGCTGGGCTACAAGGAACCCGAGATAGGTTACAAGGAGCCAGAGACCAGCTACGAGGAGCCAGAGACCAGCTATGAGGAGCCAGAGACCAGCTATGAGGAGCACAAACCTGTGCAAGACTACAACACACTCAGCGAATCTGATTTCTCTGATTTCGGCGACTTCTCGGCGCCGAGGTTTCCACCTTTCCCCGAATTCGAGTCCTTCAAAATCGACGCACCCGAACACTCGAAAACAGCGGGAGGGCCGTCCCCGTACAGTCCACCGCCCACTTACGCGACTCCCACGAGTGCTCCCGGGTACCAGCCCCCAGTGCCGTCCTACCAGCCCCCAGCGCCGTCCTACCAGCCTCCTAGCAACGACTACCAGCCTCCGAAGAACGACTACCAGCCTCCGAAAAACGACTACCAGCCTCCGAAAAACGACTACCAGCCTCCGAAGAACGACTACCAGCCTCCGAAAAACGACTACCAGCCTCCCAAGGACGATTACCAGCCGCCAAAGGAGGATTACCAGCCCCCGACTCCGACCGAGCCGTACCAGGCCCCCGTGTACGTGCCCTCTCCTGGCCAGCAGAGCAGTTACCGACCGCCGCAGATCCCCCGGCCCTCTGCGTACGGTGGCGCCACCACAGACACTGGCGGCGGCGGCGCGAACTACGACGGTGAGCTGCACAAGACGACCCTCTTTTACGGCGACGTACAGGCGTGGGAGAGCGGGGCGCTGCCCGAGAACAGCTACTCGGCGTAGAGAGGGGCCGCTGTGCTGGGAGGGAGGCTAGCCGCTGACGCCCGCTGGCGGTCTGTGTGACTTCTCGATCGGCCGCTGGGCGAGAGGCAGCCGGCAACAGCGCTATTGTTATTTATTGAGATTGTTACGGGTGTCCGAAGTAAGCCATGGCGACAAATGATGACATGCTGACATTGTTTTCTTGCCGTGTAAGCGGGTGTGGATGTGAGTGATAGCTCTCATGATTCGCGGTTTTTAGTTTCATACGATTAGATTGTCTAAATGCTCGACCATAAAGAATAAAGATGGGAAATGCAAATGCTCGAATAAAGTGGCAGTACGACAGCTCATGTACTGGATTTAAAGTTGACGTGATCGAAACAATCGCGTGACTTATTCATAGCGTAACACAGAGAGTGAGCTCCTCAGCGACTGAGTCAACGGGTGCTTTCATTGTTTTTTAACTCTTTCAATGCCATTACGAAGATATTGCGCCTTAGAACATTGCACTCCCTGCTCACGATAAATAGCTGTTGCGTTAAGCGCTGATTTAAAACGCGAATTTATAAAAAAAATGAAACGTGTGATTTTCCCTCGGTTGACACTTGACACTTACTTATTATGGGACAATAACTGAGAAATCAACCTGATCCTTGATCATCGATAGGAAAAAACCGAAGCATAGGTACCAACAAATTGTAGATACCTATGGCCTTAGTACAATCTGCAGCTTTCAAAGGGCTCGCTTATAATCTTATGTGACTCTGACACGACGACAAGCATGGGCGGCGGAACGGGGGGGGGGGGGGAGGGTATCGGGGCATCGTGCCCCCCTTTGATTTTGGCATTTTAACATTAGCCCTATGGGCGTTGCATGGAAAGAATGGGACCCAAAGTCGGCAGTGCCCCCCCCCCCCCTCCGCCGATGTTCCGCCGCCACTGATGACGAGATGGCAAAAGAGTGATCTGAGTGATTTGGTGACCTCACCTCAGAAGAGACCCCACTCACTTCCATACGTAAAGTTGACATGTGAGTGTCATGCAATGCAAAATTTCGCGGAGCTACTCCGCGCGTTTGCCCCGCTATTTATCGAAACCCTGGGGGCGGATACCCGCCCCTCCCAATCGATACACAGTAAACATGCGCGTAAACAGTAAACAGTGAATGGGACGGCGTAGCGGGTGGGCCCTTTACGTCTGTACGGCAGTGCCGCGGTGGTACAGGCCACCCAGCCGCTAACCGGAGTTACCCATTCGGAACTGTCCTCACCGGCTGTCTCATGCCTGGGTGGGCGGTCAAACCGCCGGCATGAAGCAGGTGAGTGCGATAAAAACGAGCATAGGACGGGGCTGAGTGAGGATAGACGCGAATGATGTCAGAAAGGCGTTACCCAATAACATACAAACGATCAGCGTCGTAGCTACAACTTCATTCACGGTCACGAGTCAAGCCCACGACCACAGCAGGAATCGAGCGCCAGAGGGTTCAGGTTTTAGTTTGCAGAGCTCTCCCCAGATGGCAGCAGGACCAGCGCCTGAAGGTATACTGTACCGCCGAGTCCGTTCACGCTGTGTGCGTTAGCACTCACAGTTCCATTCCTTATCAATAGATGGCACTAGTAGTGGACGCCTGAATGCATGCTGCGCCGCATGGCTGAATCGTTCCGCGTTGCCGAGAGCGCTGCGGGGTGGATACAATGTTGGGTGTGGATGCAATGTTGGGTAGCGCACGACTACGGAGCATCGTGCGCTAATGTTTATATTTCAGAATGCTTGGTGACCGATGTAATGGCTTTAGGAGCCATTCTCGGTTTCGTGAAATAGGAACACCTATTACACCTATTAAGGATGCAATGAGACACACGCCTGCAAAGTTTGCCCTTTCGATCCTTATTCCTACATACTTATGTACTCGAAAGATGGATAGCATTACACAGCACGTTTTTCAAGCCTAGCGAAACCCTTAGCTCAGCAGCCGCAATTCGTAATTTTGGTATCCTTTGGCGGTTGCTCGCATAATTTCGATAGTTATCGCATTCACGTCCCCAAAGTATTCCTAGCCGTGTCCCCTCTCCCAAAGCGCGAGATCTCATCGCTGTGACGAGAGCCGTAAACAAGCCGGCTCACAATGCTGCACACGTGACACTGCCAGTCGGAGTCCTCGTCCGGTGGAGAGATCGCCCCGCCGCCGGCCGCCATGTGCGCAGTTGCAGGCCCTCGCGTGCTAGCTGTGCTGCTGATTCTGTGCCCTGCCCCGCTGCAGCCGGCCACAACCGAGAGGAGACTGACTGCCAACAATGACGGTCGGTCGCCAGTCGCCAGTGCAGCTGCTGGGTACCCGTCGGAGGACGAAAACCACCCTCTGCAGAATAAGCTGCGAGTCCCGGGGAGTTCAGAAGCTGCGGCCCGTCCGGCGCCGGCTGTACACGCGAGTCCCCCAGCCGCCGCGGCCGGCCGGGCGGCGCGTGGCGGCGCGGCCGAGCTGTTCTCCCGCGAGGAGCGGTCCGCGGACGGGGACGAGGACGAGGCGCCCGAGGAGCACAGCATGCCCTCGGACCGGCCCTGGGAGGTGTTCATTGGCGGCTGCATCCTGGCCAACGGGCTCGGCGTCTACCTGGTGCTGCTCATCAAGGGCATCGTGTTCCGGGTGCGCTACCGGCGGCTGCGGCGGCCGGGGCGCGGCCGGCACCGGCACCGGCGCGCGCCCGGAGACTCCCGCTCCGGATCCGGCTCCGGATCCGGATCCCGGGCATCCAGCGCGCGGTCCGGCTCCTCAAAGGGATCACAAAACAAAGACTCGCTGGTCACATCTATCAAGAACATCGTCATGAAGCCCGGTTCAAGCGGAGCCGGAAACAAAGCGAAGAAGTCTAAAGATAGCAGTGAGAAGGCAAAGAAAAAGTAGCAGATGGGAGCGGATAGTGGCGACTTTGAAAATTCAGACTGCGATAATCAAGTACATTGTCAACATAATTCAAACATGGCCTGCACTCTAATGCAATGTCTTTTCACGTGCTGAATAACCATTGGTCTGATTTTTTTTTTTCGCGATTCACGCAGTCGTGCTCTGTCATGAGTCATGCTCATCTGGTTTTACGTACCAATGCCAATGCGTCAAAGGCTGTTACGCTGGGGACTGTTGATTCGTTGGCACCCTGCTCGACCTAATGATGTTGTGAACCACCAAACAATAAAATATAATGATAATGGGACTATATTGACAATCCGGCACATATCGGGTAAACCAAAGATGGACTGGTCAACAAACGGAGATTCCAGCTTTGTGGCAGTCTTGGATACTCAAACATCAGCCTTTTTTTGCACACATCAGCTTGCAAGTCCTGCATGACACATCTACATATTGCTTTACCAACCGTACGTAATTTAATGACATTATGATAACGCGTACCAATTGACCAAAATTAATTGGCTAAGGCCTGGTTGGCATCCGGCAGCTCAGGTAATGCACTTAGATGAATAATCGTTGGACGCAACCATCTTCACGATAGCTGGCAGATTTCGCTACCATTATGACCTAAGGACTATCAAATCAGCCTGCAGGTTTAACAGCTAATTGTATCTTTAAAAGCAAAACAGCTACGAAAGAATACAAGTATGGCCAGAAACGCAAAAAGACACAGAGCAGAGTGCCTTAAAGCAGCTGAAACCCCGAACAAACAGCTGGAGACCGGTGACAGCAGCCTCGCTCAGATCCATGCTAAGATGCCCCGATACGTCTAGCGTTTGCACTCTAAGGCGATAGTTAACTTGCCGAGACCAGGCCATATCGGCTCTGTCGGTAACTGATCAGAAGGTCGCTGGTGGTCGCTGCCGGCGCGCCGTCGAACGGCACCTTACCCTGCGCGCCGGTCGGTCCGGCTCCGGACCCGTCCTCCGCACACACCACCCACCGCGCCTCTTTGGGTTACAACAGCCTACGGCACCGTCCGGCCGGGCGCGTCCACCGACACCTCACCGCGCGCGCACCACACTGTCGATCCGAGGCGACCCGCCGGCCGACTCCGGCCGGCGGCTGACTGGGCCCGCGCCGCCCCGCGCACGACGCTCGACTCGCGCCCACACACGGCGGAGACACTCTGCGCGATTTTCGGCAGCCAAAACGTCCCGGTGGGTGCCGCCCGGTCACGTGTACATCATCTCGGCCATGCTGGACATGATGCTGACCTGCGCCACCAGGCCGGCCAGCTCGTCCACGCTGGCCGGACGGCGCTGCCGGTGCTGCACCGAGCACGTGGTCGTGGGCAGCTCGGCCGGCTGCGGCCCGGCCGGCGCCGCAGCAGCAGCAGCAGCAGTCGCAGCGAACACCGGGGCGCCTGTGCCGGCGAACGGAGCCGCCGCCGGCGCGCCGGGGGCGGCCGGCGGCGCCGCGCCCAGCTGGCCAAACTCTGAGCACCGCTCAGGCGCCGCGGCGCCGAACACCGGCCCAGAGGCGGCGCTGAAGCCGCGCGTGGCAGCTGCGGCGGCGGCGGCCGGCCTGAGCAGGCGCGGTTCTCGCAGCAGCGGCCGGCGCGCCGGTTTGAGCCGCGCCGGCCGCAGCACCAGACGGCGCCGCCGGCAGCCGGGTGCGCCCGGCGAGCGACAGCGGCGGCCGCACGGACAGCCGGCGCCGGCCGCCGCCGCCGCCACGTGCAGCCGGCCGAGCCGCAGCGTGAGCACGTCATCGGCGGCGGCGGCGACGTCGCGGTCCGCCTCCGAGCTGCCCGGGTCCGACACCCTGCCGGCGGACGGCGGCGTCACACACGGCACCACCGCAGACGACCGCACAATCGTACAGCCTGGGCAGGACAAAGTATAGGCAAGAACACACAGCTTTCGACAGAACACAGCTGACAATTTAGGTTCAAAGCTAGCAACGTGCACCCTTCCTCTCCTCACAATAGCTGAGGACACATTACCTTCTGATTCTGGAGACTCGTAATTTTTGCAGCTCGGCACTGACGCTGTCAGAGCCTGTCGACTTGCGCGGGGAGGCGGCTCTTTCGCGCGGCTTTTTCCGGTCACTCATTGTCGCGTTGTCGAGATCCCCTGCCTACAGAGGAGCGGTGCGGCAGTCAGCAGTGCCACATTTCAGCCAGACAAACAGGCTTTGCGATAAACAACTTACATATTGTCAAACAGTTGTTAATAACTATTTACACTACCGGAGCGCAAATTCAAGCAGGAATGCTGGGAATTGGCATGACTAGTTTTTTTCGTCTGAGATTAGCATATTGAGCTTCATGAAAAAATATTTTCTAGTTAGATGCAGGTAAACAAATGACTTTTGGTAAGAATACTATGTTTGCAGTTTAGATTATCTGAAAATCCAATACTTGAGACATATCAAATAGTCATTCAAGTCGAGGACAAAGTTAACCGAACATGACAAGTTAGTCAACCTTTAATCTTATGTTTTCAGCTTGTGCGCTGAGCCCACAGCAATGAAAACTTCGTGCGTGGCCCAAGCAAGTAAGTAACCATCCATGTAACTGACAATGAATAAAACAAACAAGTTTCGACTTAGTAGGCCTTGGTGACCTATGTTGTAGTAATCAAGTAGTAATCTTGTTGGTGGCCTTGGGGCCTTGGATTTAGCAAGAACCAGTAAAACCGTTTAAATCGCGTGACCAGCAGTCGTAGTGAGGCGCACAACGCAGGAATCCGAAAAATGAAAATATTTTGATGTTGGGTGGTTATAGGGGAGACTCGGGAGGTATGGGCCGGTTTTTATAAAATGACAATTTTTCCCTATGGCAGGGGCTAGACCTGGTTTTTCACTCTGCGTACGTGAAATTGCCTCTCGCCTGTAAAGTGTGCCTGATATTAGGCATCTGGGATGAACTATTTTGTCGCGAGATCACTTTTAATAAATCATGTGCTTTTTTATCCAGATTGGTATGTAGGTGCACATAGACCACTTTTCTGACATAAATTCCGATTTTTTCGATACACTCAAAATTTTGGATTTTGTAATTGTTTTCCCAAAAAGTCTTTTTTAAATTTGGTCCAAAATCCAAAATTTTCAAAAAACCGAGATAGCCATTTGATAACCAAAGTAGAATCACGTATAGCCCTTTTTGATACGTCTTGATTCATTTAAAAATGAAGATGTTAGCGGCGTTTGACATTTTGCCGTTTTTGAGGCGAAAATGGCGGACATGACGTCACTAAAACGTCATTTTCTCAAAAAAATTCCGACGGATTTCTCTCCAATTTTCTGGAAACGTCTTAAATTGATGTATGATATGGTACTGAAAGTTTGACGTCGCTGGCGTAACACGTTTAGAAGTTATTGGCGAAAAACGGGAGGGGGGCAGATTCTGCCCCCCCCCCCCAGCGGGCCACGGGTTAAGCTCATATTTGTAATTATATTCAAAAGAAAAATTACCTATTCATTTTTGTCATTTTAATTATTTCTTTTCTTTTCTTATTTTTCTTTTGAATATTTTTCTTTTGAATATTACTAATATGAGCATAAGGTTATTAGTAATTACATTCATAATGCTCAACAGTACCATAGCAAGATTACAATCACTTGAAGGCAAAAACTTCCAACTTGATGTTTTCACGGATTTTTTTTTCGCAATAGCTTTTGACAAAAATTGGCACGATATTGACTTTACAAGTATGGTAGTCCTCTCAATTCTCATTGCGACACGTTGAATGAACTATAATTCAACCTTCCTTGAAAGGTCATTTTCGAAATTTGACCTAGGGTCAAGGCCGTGTCCTAACTGAAAGGATGTTTCATTAGAAGTCTCTGTTTCATAATCATCAGCACATGCTCGGATAAACAGGAATTCACTAACAGGCTTGAAAACTATGCACAAAGCAAGCATATGTTACTAAGTGTCAATGACAATTGACAATATCATATTCACACATATTAACTCACCCAGAAACCCAACAAGCAATACATTGACTAGCATGTAGGTACAGCCCTCTGCAGACTGTGTGGTAGGTATCCTTTTTTCGACAAAACTGAGAATAACACAAATACTAGGTATGCTATCTGGCACTCAGAAATCTTAACAGCAAGATGCGCGAGACTCCGCAACTTAGATTGGCATTATCATCGTATGCATTTCCCATCCAGTTTGGCAAC
Organism: Amphibalanus amphitrite; assembly: GCF_019059575.1. Classification (NCBI taxonomy): domain Eukaryota; kingdom Metazoa; phylum Arthropoda; class Thecostraca; order Balanomorpha; family Balanidae; genus Amphibalanus; species Amphibalanus amphitrite. The sequence continues at coordinate 105,304 of NW_024882046.1, forward strand.
AAAACCCAAAAGTTTATATTTGCCCCCAAAACAAACTTTTACATTTTGTTGCCACACAAGGCGTATGCTTTGTTTATTGATAGGCCCTATCGACGGAGTGGAGCATGGTGCATCTATTTGCAGTGAGTTTCGACCGACTGATAACATGACTTTTGAATTATTATCAGTTTTGTCGGAAAAAGAATACCTACCACGCAGTCTGCTGAGGGCTGTACATGCATGGGTGCCCACACTCACCTGTTAACAATGTGATACAAGTTATTGACATGAAATGGCTATGGTCTTCTTAGTGAACATGTAGCCTGATAATTTAATGCTTCCAAAACAAACTGTGAACCTGGAAAACATAAACAATGTTTAGGTGAACTTATCAAATAAAAACACTTTGAATTTTCTCAAATTTTCGGTGGCTATATAAACCCACCTACCTACACCAGTCGGGCGCACTGTGGTATCTCCGATTCATTTATGGAGACGTTTCTATTATTGGAAACGTTTCCAATTTTGACTACTCTTCTGTTCCAAAAATGGAAACGCTCATTCCATAAATAGAAACGCTAACATCTCCGCACATATTTTCTTGCCAAGGGTGGCTGGATTTGATGTATAACAACTGTTTCGCATAAAACAAGCTCAGATACACCAAAAGCACTTGTCTTCTTGCATGGAAAGCTGTCGTATGCATTCAAATTCACGTCTTTAAAATGCTCCTGAATCGTATCCATTTATGGAGACTTAGTTTCCAAAAATGGAAACGCCGATGTTCCAAAAATAGAAACGCTGAAGTTCAAATGTGTGCAAACTTAGCTTAAATGTGTTTTTAAAATTCACATGCAACTAAAAATTTGATGTTTTGGGACTGGTTTAGCATCTCGGCTCTCGGCAGTTACCTTGGACGTCGGGTTCGATAATAATACATTACGCGCCGCAACTTGAGCACATTCAAAAGTCAACTAAAACTAAGATTTCCCAGAAACTACTGGACAGATGTGGTCCAAAGTGGGCAATAAATAAAGCGTAGATATCATTTCAATATATAAAATTAATATCAATGTTACACATGAGCTAGAATGAATAAATTCATCGTCAGAATACAACGGTATTTGGTGTGACGACGGTGCAGACCTTATTTCCATCCTGCTTTTTACGTATTTGCACGGAGATTTTCGTTGATCCGAGCCTACGATCATATTCAGCACATTTGAAATATTATAAAATGCCCACTTAAGTCTCCAAATAGGGCTTTGCAACAACTTTCATGCGATTTAATCAAAGATTGACGACCGCCAGGCCGCTGGTACACCGGAAAACGCAGCGTGAAAATGAATGAAAAACTGAAGCTCCCGGTGATGTGGTTGTTCCAATCAATGGGTCAGTCTTTCAGTAGTCTGTTAAAAACGTTATTTTTTGTTCAAAACATTCATAAATGTTATTATTTTCGATTAGAAAAACGTGTGAATTTTTTATCACGTAAACATGTTATAAGCATCGCCTCGTTCGTCAACTTTCGGTTTTCTGATCGGAAAGTCGGAGAACAGGAACATAAACTAGAATGCTGGCTGTCGATTGGTGGCATCCTGCGCATGCCAAATTGCACCAATCAATGCCCAGTTTGCTTTAAAGGTAGCGATGCACACAGCGTCTCCATTTATGGAACAGACCGTTTCTATTTTTGGAAACGGCGTATCCATTTTTGGAACATTGTTCCAAAAATGGAAACGTTTCCATAAATGGATCGGAAATACCACAGTGTGCCCGACTGACACCACAGGGCAAAAATGAAAACAAGTTGTTTCGTCTGCTGAGGGTACCTAGCAGACAAAACAAATATGAAAAAGTTATAGACTGAAAGCTTCCGACTTCGTATGAATAGAGGAAATTGCGTGTAACAAGCATAAAACCCTACCGAACTGCTGGACAACCCCTAACCCTCTCCCAAACAATCACAACGCCAACAACCGACGCCAAGGACGACGCCACGAATGACAACGCAAAACTGAAACACGGCATATCAGCTCTGTCGCTGTTCTACATGAGACATCTAGCATCTTGTTGGCATGACTATTCGGTTAACATTCGCACTTCTCACCCTATTTTGATGACGATTTTGTAATGTTGCTAAAAATGTTCGAAATCACGATTCCTACCTCTGAAAAATATTGTAACTTAAAATGAAAGATTGGATTTGGATTGGATTATGTGAAAAAACATGGCCTCAATAAAAGTGATGTCATGGATGAAAGAAGGTTCTCCTTCATCCATGGTGATGTTATGCAGACAATATTCATGAAAAATAGAACAGACAGATCTGACGCAGACGCAAAGTATTTGCGTCCGTCAAATAAGGAGCAGCTTCATATTTCAGAATCTGACGTTGAAAATGGGGATTTGTCGTTTCCGAAAAGAGGTGGGAAAATATGAAAGTTTTGGGAGCCAGACTCGAACCAGACCCGTCTGGACATTTCTGGAACCAGTCGGACTCGGACCCGGTTGAAGTTGGAATCGGAACCAGTTGGACCCGTTACCCAAAAGTCAATTATAATACAAATTACAAACTACTTGTACAGGGTGTCTCAAAAGTTCGTTCACAGGTACCAGCCATGCTTTTTTGTCAATAATTCTGAATCAACAAGAAATTAACAGTAGAAATTTTGCATGGGCATTGGTGACAACCTTCCTCAAGCAGTCTCATTGTTTTCAAGTGCATTCGACCCTTCATGAGCTCACAAAAAGGGTTCACCTCTGACCATGGGTCAGGCACGAAAATGTAGGCTGCAAAGTCGGGTATGTTGTGAAACTCTCTGTTTCAGGAGTAATGGGAATAGTTAACCCTAGAACGCCTAGGGGGGGGTTGTATCAACCCCCCCTGAGGTTTTTTCGAAGTGCACGCTAAACGGCTTGTCGTAGCGGGCTGAAATTTTCAATACCCTCTGGGGCAACCTTTGCGCATCTTTTGCCGAAAAAAAATGATCGGGTCATGTCAGGTCACGGAGTTATGACGTCATAAGAGGTACAGCCTCCGGCCGGATTTTCACAAACTGAGTGCCAACGCCCGAGGTTTCCTGCCGGTGGTACGGACATCTGTTGATGGATCGTGATGAAACTTCCCATGCATGTTGGGGCAAGTATTGGCTATCATATGGTATAAGAAATTTGACCGGGTCAGGTCAGGTCACGGAGCTATGACGTCACAAGAGGAACAGCGTCCGGTACTATTTTTGAAAAGCGCCCGAACCACTATTTTGCTAATTCTTGTCACCTCAATGGGAATATGCAACAATATTAGCTTCTATAGGGAGCAAATGGACCTCCCAAATCCAAAAATACAATCAGATTTCAAAAATTTAAATTTTGATTTTTCGAATTTCTGCCGCCGACTGTGACCTTGCCGACTTCCGGCGCTCCCAACGCGCCATTTTTAGAGCTAGGGAAACGAAATACATACCAAACGATAGAGAATTGATCAAGGAACACGATAGTGAAGGTTTCAAGTCGATATCTCCCACCGTTTTGCCGCAATCGCCGCCGAAAGTTGAAAAAAGTCTATTTTTCCGAAAATTTGACCTTTGACCGGTCAAAAGTAGGTCAAATGTTGACCTAGGACCAAAAAATATACCACCAATCGCGAGATCTCGTTGAGAGCAATCCGTTGGTTTTTTCCGCTAAGCTCTACGACCTTCCGTTTCGAAACGCCAGGGGGGGGGGGTCGTAACAACCCCCCCCCCCCCTGGTCGTTCGTGTTATGAGAAATGGCCTGGTCGTGCGAGGGTTAAGTCGGAAATGACACATGGCTAAGTGTCGGCGAGGATGAGTGCAACATGATGATCATCTCATAAAAACGGTGGCTAAAATTTTTGAAGGACGAAACCATGCGAGACTAACGGCGTTTTGAACGACCCTCGCACGACAGCAGACTCGTGTTCCGGAAAGCAGCTGAAAATGCGGTCATAACTATTGAAAACTAGCAAGAAGGTCACAGACAGAGGTTACCCATTTTCAAAAAGTGCAGGTCATCGTAAAATAAAGACAAATTATAATTTAAAATTGTTTATAATATCTATAACGCTAATTTTTGGGGACAATAACACAAAAATCGTCAATGCCAAGGACACCTGACCCTCCAAAAGTGTCAGTTATTGTAAAATTTTATCTAACGAAGTTTCAAGAGGCAGATCTGCAGCGAATAATTTTCTTTTAAACACAAAATCCCGATAAAACCACACGATGGACAGTTTTGGGCCGTTTACAAAGCAGAACATCTCCCGAGGAAAACACTCCGCAACCGAGCGAAGGTCTTGGCATGGGGAATGACAAGCGCTTGGAATTTGCAAAATTTGCACAATGTGTCTGAGAAACAGACGCCCGACACATTCTGCTACCATATGATGCGAAAAATTTACTCCTGGCACTTCCCGTTTGTTCAGGACTGGGGTCGTTTTGAAAAGGAAAATGGCGCTTGGGATGTCGGCGCCAGTCATTCATGAAGGAGTTAGCGCCAGAGAATGCCTACAAAATACTCAAGAATGGTGTCGATGCAAGCTGTCGGCTTTCAGGGAAAATCAGATGTTGCCGGGGAGCTAGTCAAAACTAAATCCGACGCAGAAACTGCAGGGGATTCCCCTGCAAGAGCTTGAAAGCTGGTAACCTTTTATCAGCCTCCGGCAGCTGATGGAGTAACAAAAATCGGTATGGGCAAATATTTTTGGAGATACAGCAAAGGGGTTGGTTTCCAACCTTCTTAATCAGTTGGCAAAGCATGCATACCTATTTGTCTAGTGTACACACAGACACCAAAACCTTATACTTTTGGCCGGTTCTTATATGCTTTATTGGCATGGGAAATGTGTGAACGAACTTTTGAGACACCCTGTAGGTATCATTAGTGATCATTAGTTGCATCATGTAAAACAGCCTTTTTCCCACTGGGAATACTCCTGAGCTACTGTGTGCAAAGAAAACATTTGCAATAATGTGTAGTGTGCACCTATAGTTTAGGTATGGTAGGACCCGGTTGGACCCGTCAGAGAATTTCCAGGAACCGGTCTGGACCCATATGTATGGGCCCAGACTGGTTCTTTGGACAGGATCTTTGGGTCCACATTTTGCCACCTCTATTTCCGAACATTGACCCGAACATGACCCGACGTGGCGTTTAGGCCGCGTCGGGCATGGGCGTCGCCACCACTACGGACACTACGGAGTCCAGGGCTGCGGAGTCGGAGTCGGAGTCGGAGTTGGAGTCGGTGGGAGTCGACAGTTCTGCCCGGAGTCGGAGTCGGAGTCGGAGTCGCCAAAATTATGCCGACTCCGACTCTGGAGTCGGAGTTAACGCCGCATGGGTCGACGTCATGTACGTACCTAGGTACTGCACCTATTTGGTTGACGATACTGCGCTCGAAATTAGATTTTGTCGAGAAAAAAGGCAATTTTGCTGTATTGGACAAACGTTTTCAGCGTTCCCAGAACCTACTTTTTAATTATGCGTGCTATTTTTCATACATATTTGCAACGCAGTCTTGAAACGCACAAGGGATCGTTTCAGGCAAGATAAAAACATCCCCATTATGAACTTCAACAACATGATATGGATTCAGGATTTTTAATAGACCACGTTTCCATGGGCACTCGTGATCCGAATCAGCAAATTTAAATTGTATAAAATTTCTCGAACTCTTCATTAGAGGCTATAATTCGAAGTGGATTAAGCTTATATAACCAGTCAATCCCTTATTTTCCTTTTCATATTCTGACTAACTATACCTACTGGATTAGTTAATCCAGTTTTACTGATCCGGATCACAGGTGCCCATGGAAACCGGCCCACCGGGCTATAGAACCGTCCGGAGTCGGAGTTGGAGTCGAAGTCGGAGTCGATTTTTGAAGCCGGAGTCGGAGTCGGAGTCACCCTAAAATCCATCGACTCCGCAGCCCTGCTACGGAGAGTGTCCGTACAAGTTTCGGAAGGTCTAAAAACTTGTACGGAATGTCCGTACAAGTTGTGACGACCGAAAATGAGCTTTGCAATTGAAATGGCATAATTGAAATTTGAAGCAAAGGTAGGTATTTTTGGTAATGCTAGATAGGTTTAAAAAAATCCGGGAGGTGCTTACTAAAGATGCTCGAGTTTTTGACGGGAAAGACAGCGGTCTTTATAACGTTTTTCGGTGCACATCTACCAGCTGAATGACATTGAATGACATTTTCTCTTTCAAACCGTGTGGTAGATTAGGCACCTATTCCGGTGGATCGTACCAGCTTGAGAGAACTCGTCCTCACAGGAATACAGCACACTGGAATACCGGGACGCAGAAACATAAGATCAGCAGTTCTACACCCCTGAGAGAGGGGCTGTGTCCCATAACATGATGCATATGGAGGGATACAATACCGCTCTAAGTGGTCATACAAATGTCACATTCGTACTTATCTGGACTGTAAGAGTCTCACGACTTTGAGGACATAAATGTTTCTCACTTATTCGAGGAGCCCAAGCGACGTGGGACGATATTCTAATACGAGGACACCGAAAGAATGAAGTTAACCCAATGCAAGTGCCTATACATCGTTCATTATCCCGCACCGAAGACAGTGTTTACAATTGCTTGAGTGCAAAGACAGAAAATTATCAGATGTCGTTTAACTGATTTGTTAAACGTTAGTTTTTTAGTTACGTTAGTTAGTTAGTTTAGCCGGACGCGCGTGTTAACACTCGGCGGCGCAGCATCTCAGGAGCGTCGGGACGGGGATGGGACAGCGCATAGTGGCAATGTCACGTTCGGTAAGCATCTCGTCGAGACTCGACCACCCTAGCTCGCGCGGCGATGGCGTGACGTGTTCCCGACTACCGGGGCCGGTCACAATGCGGACACCAAAGTTGATGGCCTTCTGGAAGCGCTGCTTTTGGATTGTGTTACACTGCACACTGTCAAGCAATAACGAATGTGAGGAAATATTATCTATTACATGCCACATAACCCCGCATTGTCATTTTGAACAGCGTTGTGTCTAAATCCGTTACCATTTTTGGCAGAAACGACAAAATCTTTCTTGTAGATACCAAACCCATCAACGCATGGCACCACGACGTTGGGTTTTGTTTACAACCAAATCAGCTTATGTTATACAAATTTTCGATAGGAAGAAAATCTTCCTTAAAAACTACGATAGGCAGAATTTCAATAGTGTTTCGCAAAATGCTACTATATAGAAATGACAAATGATTAGGGTAGAATGTTTCCGTTAGCTTGCGTCATTCATTGTACAGATGTGGCAACCAATATACCCCATTCTCCCTAACCTCCTCGCACTTCCGCACGTGCAGGACTCACTCTCCCGCTCGATTGTTTCTCGCCCCAATAGGTGTCTTACCTACCGCTTTATAATTGCCCCCGCCTCACTGGGGGGCTATTCATAGCCCCCTCCCGTTTTTCTGCAATAACTTCCAAACCGCTTGACGTATCGACGCTAAACTTTCAGTACCTTCGTCTGCATCAATTTGACACCTTGTGTCAAAATATGAACTTCGTAGCTACTATGGGTCGGCCGGAAATGACGTCAGAGTGACGTCATGTTTGGCCGATTTCGACGCTAAACATTGAACCACGGCAATCGCTCCCAAGAGCTCAGTTTTTAAACTAGATCCAATTTCTTTGCATGAGAGGACTCAGAATAGACTCCGCTATCAAACTGTAATCTCGGGTTTTCAAAATTTTGAAAATTTTGTAAATGATATATAATAATATTTTAAATTTATATTTTTATCTTTTTTCAAAAACTTTTTGACTTTTCGAAAAAAACGGAATGTATGTGATACCTACCTAGAACAGATGCTTATGGCTTACTTTAGCAAGTTTTACCCAAATAGGTATATTAAAAACGGTCAAGTTATGCGTATTATTGCAAAAATTCACAATTATAAATTCTTTCAAATCATTTTTAGTAGGTACGTATTTGACATCGTACACCAATATAAATAGCACCATCGGGTTCCCGAGCTCAAACTGCATCCAACAGACACATTTTTTGTTGACAAATTTTAACTTCAAAATTTGACCTTTTTTGACCTGAAAGTGGACTGACCTATGCTAAATTCAACCCAAAATGACCTCGAATGACACAAATGACATCGAATTCGAAATCTATGGCCTAAATGGACCATAAAATATGTGTCACGTGACCGACGCATGCTATATTTCCGTGACCTGTGGTGACCTGATCCTGACCTCAAAATCAAAGTACAACTTTGGTACCCTCAGTGTATCTAAAGCATCTGTTCACGATTGTGTAAACCAAAAATGAGCCTGATCTGAATTGTAAGACGGCGGCCAGAGCCCAAAATGTGAACAAGCCAAAATGCTAATAATTTTTACTTTGACCTGACCTGTGACGTCAACGGTGACGTCGAGGTCAATGAAATTAGGTTTCGCTCGACAGTTTTTCCGGGGATATCAGACACCGTTTGAATTTTGACGATCAGCCCAGTAGTTTCGGAGTTAGGAGCTGGGGGAGCTATAGAGCCCCCCCCCCCCAGTGGGGCGCGTTATACGCAGACCCCAGTGAGGCGCGGGAAGAGCTAATAAATGTTCCCATTGAAGCTAACCCAAGGGAATATGTACCAGTATTTTCGTGATGAGTTTGTTAGTTGTTACAGCCTGTCATGGGTCGTTTGTTGGCGGTTACGCGCAGTGGCGGATCAAGGGGGGGGGGGCAAAATGGGCATTTGCCCCCCAAACGGCATAATTTTAACATTACGCCTATGGACGAGACATGAAAAGAATCGATAAATTGTTATGGTTTGCCCCCCCCCCCCAAAAAAAAAAAAAACTCTGAGCTGGATCCGCCTCTGGTTACGCGGTTCACCAGAGCCGAGTTACGGCCTGGATGCGGTAACTCGGAGTATGTAGGACGTAGGTACAGCAGTGGCACGGCACCCCTCGCCACTACCGTGACCTCCTCGCGGGTCACCGCCGCGACGCCAGCTAACTGTGCCTGCTATACCTACCAATAACCGCCAGTGTATCTGACTGCAATGGGACACACTGCGTGCATGGGTAAATGTGCAAAATGCGATGTAATCAATATTTTGTATTAACTAAATAATACTGTAGCACAAACATGACACGTTGGCATTCAGGCGAAGCTACGAATATCGGCAAGACGATAAACGATCTAGGTGCCCGCAAGGAAGCAGAAAAGAGATATGTGCTTAAAATGCATTTTTTTTAATATATCCAATTAGCTTATATTTATAAAAGAGTATCGTGATTCACGGCTGTATCTTCATCGAATGCATATTTCCCAACGCATTTTATAATCCCAGACATGATTGCTCTGCTCATTGAATTAATTCGAGGCCCGAAAAGTGCGTAAGGTAAGGTAAAGTGCATATGCGTAGATCAGTGTTCTAAAATTGGATTTTGGTTGGGTGTGCTGATGAAGAAAAAAAATCCTAAGATGAGAAAAAAGAAAGTAAATAACTGACGTATTTTTGCAAAATGGTATAATGCTAATTTTTATGCCAACTGGTAAACCAGGATTTCAGTGTCAGGATCTTGACAGGGTGTGAAACAGAAGGATGTGGGTGTATCAACTGTCAAGTGACATGTAAACTGGCTGTTCGAATACATGAAACCTTTTTCAGAGATGAAGTAAAGTCAGTCATTCATATTTTAGGGATGAAAATATTTTCCCCATTAGGTGTGATTTGCCACCAAATAGTCTGAAAAATGGAACACTGGCGTAGATTGTAGGTGAACGAGTTACAAACCATGGTACCTGAACTTTGGATGCGGGGGAAATGTGCAGCTCAGCAGAACTGCAAACTAGTGCAGAGTAGCTCGCGGAATAGTTCAGTTCGGCATCCGTAACAAAACTCAGCGAACGACAATGGCACAAAGTCTTTCTTTGCCGCCATTCAGGCCTATATCACAAAAGGCTCCCGTTCTCCACCGTTGCCTTTGCCGACTCTCGGCGCTACACTGAGCCACGTAGCTGCACCGAAGTTCTTGCACACGACAGCAATCACATCGCAGACCAATGTTCTCAGATATGGTGGATGCTGGGATGGTGGATGCTGGGATGGTGGATGCTGGACACATCACTGGGCCTAGGGACCAGTACATTCGGAACTGGTTCAGGGCGTTCAGTTGATCGCAGACGGGGTCAGAGGCTCCTCTTCCGCGGAGACCAGGCTCTCCGGTGATGCAGGCTCTGTTGATGCAGATTGCAGACTCAGGTGATGCCGACTCAGGTGATGCAGATGTTTTTCCAGATGACTCGTCTCCGGCGGTGGCGCCGACGGCCGCTCGGGTGCAGCGAGATGATGCCAGAGTCGTAGGGACTCCGCTTCCCGGGAAACTTGTAGCCGGACGCGGAGAAGAGGCCTGCCGGACGTTTCACAGTCAGTGATTACCTATCCATCTTTATGGAAAGCGAGCCGTCATAAAATCTGCTTAAATGTCAAATTTCGACAACTAATAACAATTCAGAAGCCTTTTGTCATAGACATTAGACGTTGATTAGATAACTGTGTGCTCTTGCATATATTTTATACCTACACTAGATCAAAAATGACACACCAAATATGCAAATAGGATGTAGACTGTTTATCACCAATAAAAGAAAAAATGCAACTGATGCAGTAAATGTTCGAAAACCCTGTATATACCCCGCAGCCATCGCTCAGCCTCACAGCTCGCTGACGCCGCTCGGACCGTTGTGACGTCACGATGGCGTCACTCACTGGTGGTGATGACGGGCCGCGGCGGCTCGAACTCCTCCTCCTCCCAGCTCCGCAGCTCTGCCAGGTAGCGCTCGGCCAGGTACGTGAACACCTGGCTAACGTTGAGGTCCTCTTTGACGGAGCAGCGGTAGAGGCGCACCTTCAGCTCGCGCGCCAGCGCCTCCGCCTCCTCCCTGAGGGTGGGCGAGCAGAGTCAGGGGAGCCGCATGAAGGGGGGGGGGGGGATCCAGAGGTAGGCCTGCAGAGAGACTGCTGAGGCAACAGGGAACTCATGTAGCTTACGGCTGCTCAGAAACAGGCAAAATTGCGACCCCTTAGGGTATAAGCAGATTAACAGCTACACATCACAGAATTAAAACAACGCTAGAGCTATCGACTTCCACGCACTGACGTGGTGAGTGCCATTTCAGTCCTGTGGCCAGACTGCCTCTGGTCTCGGATCGGCGCCCCCTGGCCGATGTTGCCGCCGGGGAAGGTAGAGGTCGCCTCCAGCCTGCACGACCGATTTCGTGTAGGTCGCTTCCAACCACGGCCTGGTGCCAAGCCGGATCGGTCGGTCCGCATTCCTCATCCGGTGGTATACAGGCGCATACAGGTCATACTGGAGCAGCGCTATCTGCACGACCTATTGTCATAGAAAGAACTGCACGCCAAGCTGCTGACGCTGCGTTTTTAACCGGGGCCAAAGTGGTTTTTATCGGTCCAGTGTCCACGGCCGAGTCCCCGCACCAGAGCCACTCCTTCCCAGATCTGCCGGAGCACTGGACAAAACACTGGACACTCGACGGCAGTGTCCAGCGTACAGCGGTGGGTCACTCACGCGTCGATGGCGGCCCTGTCGATCAGGTCAATCTTGTTCTGCACGAGCACCATCGGAATCGTACCGCACTCATCCTCCACCTGAAAAACAGAGAATGGGTGAGACATTCCAACATTAAATCGGGATCATCCAATGTCAATGCCATTGACCTGACCTTTACTTGACCTTGACACCCATCATGGTTAATGCTACAAACATCGTTCCATAAGTCAGTGCGTTTCTTATCACAAACCTGGAAACACACAGATGATGTTTAGTACGTCGAATGGCTATTCCGGCCTGGTATGGTCTCAAGAAGAAATGACAGGTCAAAGGCTATTTGGGTTAAGGTCATGAAAGTTCATGGATAGTTGTAAAATCGATCAACTTGAGTCATGAGTGTACCGGTTCCGTTGCGACCCGTCTGATTAATGCGAGTTATTCGCAAAAACCGAAAGGGAGGATCTGTTAAACCTCCCGTATCGTTTATAAATTTGCCTCAAAACCTTAAGGCCATTGCATTGCAGCGTTTTCACCGCCACCCTGTTGCCTGTGTTGCGATATGCGAGCGTCTCCTTCCTCGACTGTATACCGGCGGGAGGAAGCGGCTCCCACCCTCGCCGGGCGCGTCTGATTATGCGCGCGCACAGCCCGTGGAGGGAGAAGGTCGCGATTTCCGCGCGCCCGCGGCGCCTCAGACCTACTTTCGCGAGTCGTTTCGACCGTCCGATGAGAAGAATGCATTCGTCGAGAGACGGGGCTCGGAGAGACGCTTAGTTTTAGGTGTGTTACAGAAACGGCTGAACTGATATCTGTGGAAAGCCCGTGATCACAGCAGACGCAAAGGGAAAGGTTACATCATATATACATATGAAATAAAAACCAATAACGGGGAAACAGTGTGCAATGACACAACCGGACATGAGAATTCCCGTGCGACTATGCGATGGTCTGGAATCAGGATGCGAACTCGAAGGCTATAGAACGTGTGTCAGTCGTAAATTTATGGTCATGCATACAGAGAGGTCAAACAAAGATCGGTCAAATGTCATGCAGAGGACAGTCAGATGTAGCACAGAGCTTAGAGGTTTGGTATACCAAAATGATACAGTTGCGGAGGTCGGCCACTCGCGGTCACTCCAAACCATCACTGCAGAGGTCACCCCGTGAGAGGTCACTTGGAGGTCCGTCTGTAAATGGGGTGCACCTGTGGACGGTATATTTCAATACACAGAGAGGTGGGTTGGTCAGAGGTCAGAGTCAGGGTCTTCTGTCGACGTCTGGTCGAGCGTCAGCTCCCGTCCCTCGGGTGACGGATCACGGCTGGCGGCGCGGACGGAGCCCCGCCGGAGGATGACGGGCAGAGCCGCGGCAGGTCAGGGCCGGCGGCCGAGACGGGCCCAAACCAGGGGGTTGGCGTGCTGGGCGGGGCTCACGTCACCATGAAATTACTACGAGGAATTTAGACACCCAAGCGGTTTCTCTCTAGTTCTTCCTCATTGTCTTTATGTTTCTTTAATTTTCTAACATTTTCTCCAAATTGCTCTAATTTTCTATAATCTAGTTTAACATTGGCCCATCTAACATCTGGTTTTCATATCGATTTTGCGAACGATATTGATTTTCTTTGGAATATGTGAGCCATTTTGAGCAACTTCAACCCATTGAGCCCGCTCATTTGTGTTTCCAAAGGACGACTCGTCTGGGACCTTGCTGCTGGGATGACCATCAACTGGTATCATATGTCCGTTTTTATGATCCGCCCTATGAAACTTCACTAGTAAAATCAGACATAAAGGCAAAGCACAAAGGCGATCCGGGCAAATCTTACGAACTACACCGCATGAGAGCAAGCTTTCCCAAACGAGAACACACTTCGCTTGAATATTGGTCTATGCTGTGGCTGATTTAACAGCCGCATCACCAGCGAAACTAATGGTTTCTGGAGACGGCGGCTGTGGTCCTTTTGAGGGCATTACACGGCTGATCAATGACGCTCCGCGGGCGCCGACAGACCGCTGGTGATCGCTCATCGGTCGGCGGTGACGCCGGCGCGGCGCGCGTGCTCTCTGCAGATGACTCGCGCCGCTGCCGAGCTCGTCCCGGCACTGGCGAGCAGCGTTCGCCACGGGCCGAAAAATCCCAGTCCAGCTCGTCTCGGTACGGAGAGACCGACGGCGGCTCTATCAGCGTTGGTGTCCAATCGAATTCACGTCATTAGAATAGTGGATGAGGCGACTCTTATTTAGTGTCGTGACAAGTTTTAACCACCCGACACCGATTGCTGATTGCATATTCAATTTCATACGACGTGACCATGAGGGACCTTCGAAGTTCTAGATATCGTCAGTATGCTGTGCGGCGTGCACAACAAGAGGAATCCGTGTCTTCGTAGCACATATAAGAGGAGCATTGACGAGCTTTGAAACTAAGCCCTGCTAATTAACAAACACAACGAACGTGCTTTGTACTACTTTACCGAGTGAATGTGAGCGTGGGCACCGGATCGCTTCGTAGCAGGGTAAGGGACACTTATGTGACCAATCGTAGTACTACTTCTCAGTGCACACCCAGCCATTGAATAACCTTGAAAAAATCAAGCTCTCGTAAAAATGCAACATTCCGACCGAAAGCGTGGTTCACTATAGTCTACAGAATAGAAAAACTAACCTTTTTCTTCCAATGTCGGACTGCCTGGAAGGAGACGAGGTACAGAGGGGCGGGGGAACTGACCTTGTTTATACGGCAGGGCCCAGAGGGGTGGCAGAACTGACCTTTTTCTTCCAGTGCCGGACGGCCCGGAAGGAGTCCAGAGGGGCGGGGGAACTGACCTTTTTCTTCCAGTGCCGGACCGCCTGGAAGGAGGCGCGGTCCACCGTTGAGAAGGTGAGCACGCAGGCCTGCGCGCCGCGGTAGTAGGCCTTAGTGATGGCGTCAAACTCCTCCTGGCCGGCGGTGTCCCAGAGCATCAGCCGCACCGGGTCGTCGTACACCCTAAGGGAAAAACACAGCATCAGCCGTGCCGGGTCATCGTACGCCCCAAGGATACATCAACGGCATCAGGTCGTCGTGCAGCCTGTGAAATGAGGAAGCCGTGTCCGTCTCCATTTCCGGGCCCGTCTCAAGTCCCGCGTCTCTTTATTCCTGAGTTCATCTCCACCATCATGCCCACGTCAGTCTTGCGTCATACTTCAGTCCCGAGTCCCTGCACTTCAGTCCCATGTCGCTGTCTGGGCGCCGATGTTTGTGGGACAGCAGTGAGCGGCCGACGGCAGACCCAGAGAGCCCAACGCCCGACGCCGCCATTCAGGCCCTGCGCAGTGTCGAAATGACGCCGCTGTCGCCCTGCCGACCGGCACTCGATTCGGCATTTATGGCGCACTCGCCGGCCGTCACAGCGGGGGACGGCACACAGAGAGCGCGCGCGCCGAGAGACAGAATGGAAACTAGCCCGCTTCAGCTGCTTAGGGAATCGGCATTCACGATTTCAAACTGGCTATGAAAACTGAGAGTGAAGTGAATAAGTGAAACCAGAAGCCAGTTAGGCAATGCCTAAAAGGAGCGGGACATTGATGGAGACACGTGGAGCGGCGCACATTGTCATTTTTGACTGACATAGGAGAGCTACCTACATTTGAAACAACAAAACAACAAGCGTAACTCACGTACCTACATTGGTAGGTATACAGACCTACATCAGAATATAATGCGTATTCCAAGTGACAACAGGGAAGTACAAACTGCTACCGTTGAGATACAACATTACATAGTATGTAGATGTACTGTGTATCGACCTACGATACCAGCCGCTGGTGGAAGTGACACGCTGTACGTCACCAGCTGGGTGGAGGGACCGCGGGCAGGTCGGCGGGCCGCTGTCCGTCACCAGCTATAGGGTGGAGGGACCGCGGGCAGGTCGGCGGGACGCTGCCCGTCACCAGCTGGGGTGGAGGGACCGCGGGCAGGTCGGCGGGACGCTGCCCGTCACAGCTGGGGTGGAGGGACCGCGGGCAGGTCGGCGGGACGCTGTCCGTCATCAGCTGGGGTGGAGGGATCGCGGGCAGGTCGGCGGGACGCTGCCCGTCACAGCTGGGGTGGAGGGATCGCGGGCAGGTCGGCGGGCCGCTGCCCGTCACCAGCTGGGGTGGAGGGACCGCGGGCAGGTCGGCGGGCCGCTGCCCGTCACCCCGGGCCCCGTCCGAACGGATGGGTTTGTTGATTCTGCGCCCACCTGACATAGATCTCGGGCCAGCGGGTGTGATGGAGGTACCGCTCCCCGCCCCGGGCCGGCGGGTCGTCAGACAGAATTGATTCATCATACCACGCCGCATTTGCATAAGTCCTCTGTAATCTAATGTTACAGCAAGCTATCGTTCCGTCATTAGCTACGCTGTTCCTACGTGTTCGCCTAATTCTTTCAGTAAAATTACGTTTTTCAATTATTGTCTACGAATACTTATATACGCTGCAACAGGAAAACATGCGACAGGTTTATGCTATTTATTTAAACCCAGTCGATATCATCAAATATCCCTTTCTAGACTACTTATCAGATTTCGGATGAAAAAGAGGCCAATGTATCAATGTATTAGTTTTCTCCCAAATCGCCAATGCCAGTAGAATACGTAAATTACTACTTTTACCGATTACTAAAAATCACCAAACGCGGACAGCTTACAGCACTTAGACATTTAACGCATTTTATAGCGGGTCATTTCTTTACACCCCAGTGTCTAAACACAAAGCCGGGAGTGTGTATGATATAATGCAGCGGAATTGTGGCAGATTTGGCCACCTGAGCGGTGCCCATCCAGGCGCGATGGGCCGTCCGGCAGTCCTTTCAGCTGTGTTCGTCGCTAACGCGCAGTTCCAGCCGGGGGAGGGGGGGGGGAGGGGGAGAACGCGGTCTGTTCAACAAGTCTCCACCGCACGCTGTCGTGGACGCCAATAAGGTTAAACGAGGAAGAGCTTAACCCTCTGAATAACTCCGAGCCCTGACGGGGATGCAGATTTCGCTTTCTAGCGTCGTTGAAAAGCAGCTCTATTTAGTATTTTAAAGCGATGCATGAAAGGCAGCTCCGGCCTTTGCAAATATGCGATAGAGGATATTGGATAAGCTCTGTCCTATACATAGATATGGTAGCACCGCCTGTCTAGTGTCTATGTTCCCACTTGCAGAGCAGGTACTACCCGCCACCTCTCTCGGATCAGCCCACCGCGATGTGAACACGTCACGGGAGAAACATACACCCCATGGATGAGATGAGATTAGGTCACGGGTCACCGGGAGTGAGCGAGCCGACATTGGTGTATGACGGGTTTGGTGTGGGTGGGATTAGGGGACGCGCGTCACGACAGCCCGGGAGCCATGCATAATGCAAGAGAATTGAGGAGGTCAAAACAAGGCGGACATTTAAGCACCTCTGGCTTTTAAGAGCCGACCATCCCATTCCCAAGCCACATACATGCTAACATCTTCTTGATTAAAGTGCGATGTTCTAACGAATCTGGAATTTTCTGACTATTGTCTGTCAGCGAACATTGTATTCAACAGTTTCAAGCGTTAATTAATCTCGAGGTAGAAGAACGTCACCAATGGTCATTAGTCAATTTACTCTGAACATATAGGTATTGCCGGGGACGACGATCATGCTGGACGTCGCTTTAGTTAGCTTGTCTAAATTAGTTAAGAAACTTTTATAATGTCATGTGAATACAAAAAAAGATGTCCTATAGAACATTCAGCAGCATAAGTAGGTACCTTGGCATCAAGGATCAGTAAATCCTGTTTTGAAAAAAAAATGTAGGTACTAGGATGAAATTATGTCTAATGATGAAGCTAATAAAAAACGAAATAATTGCTTGTGTTTACTGTAAAATGTACGGATATTACGTAGAATTCAACGTAGCGAAGTAATACATAATTGTGTTATGAATTAATAGTACCTATATAGACGTAAGACGATGGCCGTACTCACTCAAGCATGCGCTCCAAAAAGTCGACGCCGATGGTCTTTTTGTACTCCCTGGTGAAGGTGCCGCGGCAGTAGCGCTGGATCATGCTCGACTTGCCGACGGCGCCGTTACCGACAATCACCACCTGTCGGACAGGGGGACGGCAGAGGTCAGCTGTCTACCCAGCCGGGGTACGGCAGAGGTCAGCTGTCTACCCAGCCGGGGTACGGCAGAGGTCAGCTGTCTACCCAGCCGGGGTACGGCAGAGGTCAGCTGAATAGCAGCCAGCTGGCAGGATTAATGTGCTGTTCTCGATTGGTGGTAATGAAAATTATAAGCAACTTACAGACCATATATATGCAAGATGCTACAAATGCCATGTCCGATGTCCCCGTCTCTCCACCGTTTATGTCGCCGCCGCCGGGTCCGGTCTCCCACACTGTCGGAGCTCGGTGATCACTGCTCAGTGCACGGTCAGGCCGGTCGTTCCCAGCCGCGAATTAGCGGGGTTCGACGGGTCGCCCGCCCGCTGTCCGGCAACACGCGGTAACGGAGCTCCCGCCGACGCGACGGTCGGCCGGGGTCAGAGGTCAGGTCACCATGCCCGTCCACCCCCGGACCCGGCAGACACAACGGTGGGCAGTGCGGAAAGACTGCCCGCTATGCGAATAGGGTTGACCTCTGCGCTGCTGTTGGCTGTCGTGACCGAGGCGCATCGGGTGCACTGTAGTTGACAAACCCCAGCCGCCGAGTCACGAAGTTGGGTCGAGTCACAAACGAAGACCGCTGCGTTAACCGACAGTGGCAGTGGAGATGTAACCTTCATTACTGACAGGGGCTTTGAGAGCTCGTCATTTTCGTGTACGAATTCGTGACTAATTAGAGGGTTCTGATAGTTGACGAAGGATTTATGCATAGAAGAAATTGAGGCGCCATGTCAAATGTCGCAAAGTACTCTGTTATACTGTTTAGCAGTTAACAGTTATAAAGTGAATAATAATAGCTTCTAATTGACGGGTATATAGCCTTGACAGAAAATGTTACGCTAATGCAAGCCTCGGGACATGCATTTGATGGAAAACAAGCGACAGGGCCTAAATCACCTTACCTTACCTTACCTTACCTTACCTTAATTTGATCGGAATTTAGAGGCCACTTGGCCTGTAGGAAACCGTTCTCATCGAGCTCTTGACATATTTGACCTTTCTAACTCCTATCA
Organism: Amphibalanus amphitrite; assembly: GCF_019059575.1. Lineage (NCBI taxonomy): Eukaryota > Metazoa > Arthropoda > Thecostraca > Balanomorpha > Balanidae > Amphibalanus > Amphibalanus amphitrite. The sequence continues at coordinate 124,018 of NW_024882046.1, forward strand.
GGTATCTTGTACCTGATGTTTGCCCATTGGGCATCCAGTCTTGATTTGAACTGCTCAATAGAAGCAGCGTCCACGACCGTTTGAGGCAAGCCTTTCCAATCATTGACGACCCTAACACTGAACGATTTCCTCCTTGATCTGGTGTCGGCTCTGGGCTTCTGGACCTTCTGCGAGTGACCTCGAGTTCGGCCGAGGTCGAGTTGCGAGTGACCACACTTAACAATATAGATTAAAGACCTTCAGTTTACATGTCTCTATCATCTTAAGCACATCTTGTGGTGCTTGCTATATATCTTCACGGTATCAAGAGTTCAACGACTACATACGCGACACGCGTAGTGCTTCCCCCAGCTTACCAACCCAGAAAAGCCCAGCTCAACTCCCCGGACCGATTTACTTCTGAGCTTCTCATACCAACACAGCTCAGCTTCTCATACCGACTCAGCTCAGCCTCTCATACCGACTCAGATCAGCTTCTCATACCGACTCAGATCAGCTTCTCGACTCACACGACTAAAGGATCGGTTACGCGTCGTGGGAAGCCCGCCAAACAATCAATTGACCACGCTCACAAGCCACTTAGCTAGTCATCAGGAATGCCAACGGAACTAAGGACCTCAGCGTGAAAATAAATCAGTCATCGTTGGCTTTTTCCCACCAGGTTCAGATGCAGGTCGAGCGTCTCTAATTGTGGTTGCTAACCATAGGCCCTCCACGAGACCGCCCAGCCTCTGCTTACGGATCATATGGGTGGAGTTGCTACTTAGAGGAGCGTTGGGGTAGCGAGACTGGCGTTTGTAATCTCCCGTGCCGGTTGCCACCCTTGTTTACCAAGCTTGGTAATACGATTAGCGTAAAGTCAGCGCCGCCGTTACAGTTACAAAAACCAGTCCAACGAATGCTTTTGATGGCGCGCGTAATGCAAGTGCTCTGAGTACCTGAGGAGCATCATAAGCCAGCCATGCGTCCACGGTTATAGACATGGAGAAGTAACCAGAGCTGAGAGCGCTCAGAGCCACTGCTCCGGCCTGGCCACGGCCCGGCTCCGTAACTGTCTACAATTAGCCACTGACTGGCCGTGGCCGGTCAGCCAGAGCCGCCGTGGAGCGGCTGCTCCCAGCCCGTCCGATCTTAGAACGGCCGTCTGATCCCGACAGGGCCGCGGCGCTCAGCGGCGGGTGCGGAGTTCAAGAACCCCATGGCAGACCCGCTGCGCGCTTCCGGCCGCCTGTTAGATGCAGCTCTGCACGGCGGAGGAGGGGGAGGGGTAGGGTAGCCGGCGCTCCGGGGGAGGGGGGGGGGTAGAGCAGCCGGCGCTCCGGGGGGGAGGGGTAGGGCAGCCGACGCTCCGGGGGCGTCAGCCGGACGCCAGTTGCTGCAGACGGGTGATGCGGGTCCGTGCCGGATGTCGTCAGAGAACGCCGGCCGTGCAGAATTCGGAGGGGCTCCACGGCAGGAAAGGCGGACTGCATTTCCTGCCGCAGACTGCATGGGTACTGCTTATACATACAGAGCACACGGTTTACTGAACATAGAACCAAACACAGAAAACCATCCAATAAGAGGGGCCCTATATGTGCATTTAGCTATATGTGAAAGGATCATGTTAGGTACAGGATGCTATAACGTACTTCAAAACGTCAGGATATCCAGGATGCCATAACGTACTTGCCTTTTTAGCTGGTCATGTTATGTCTCCTGCTTCTCAAATGGTCACACTATGCCCCTTTTAGTTAAAGTCTCGGAACACCCCATAAATCACAGCAGCGACTCCTCGAGACTGGAGGGGCGACAAGTCATGAGAACTCTTACAGGAATAATGGACGTAATTCCCTAACCTCCCGAGCGGCCGCCAGCGGCCCCGGACGCCATATGTTGCAGCTGTACCTTATCGCGGTGTCATCGGCCCAGTCTGACGGGATGGACACAATAGGCGCCGATGGGCCAATTACGCGGCCAATTAGGCTCATTAGCGAACGCCATGCTCACCAAGGTAAAAGAATGTGAGGTTGAATGGCCTAGGATGGTGCGTGAATGTTATCTCTCTGGCGCGTATTACTAACGGAATAATATGGATATTGGATATCCAGACATCTCGGTTTGATAGACGTGCTATGAGGAGATGGATCAAAATTACGTGAGCATATTTCCCACTCCGTGGAACACACAGGAAAGCAAGATAAATGAAGCTTCAACAGAGAAGATTTTCGAATATTTTGGTTATACCTATGGGCTATGAAGAAGCTAAAATCTAGGAAATGTCGTTAAATACCATGACTATGAAATTCTGAATAACTGCAAATAACTGCAGCTCAATTTTAGCACAGGAGTAGCATTCGTGCGACGGGCTTTGTTCACCGACTATACCGACTCCGATCGGACCGGTCCTCGGCCGCCGCTCCACTCCCAATGATGCCGGGCCGGAGCAGCGGTTTATGGGCCTTGTTTACCGGGAACGGTAACGATCAGTCGGCACGCGCGCTCAGGAGGCGATGCCCTCGCGGCTGAGGGGCCGATCGGCAGCGCTGATCGACGGTACGTGACCGCCAGATGGGCGGCGTGGGGTCGGCGGTCCTGTGGCGGGGTCGGCGATTGAGGAGCAGCGCCGCTCCGCGCACCATTCACCTGTGCCGTCGACAAGTGCTGTATGCCCCTGCCGCAGTCTGAGTGCCGCTGTAGGTGCGAGAAAAGATTCTCAGCTGCGCCGTGGATGCCTCCACCGGCTTCCAGCTGCATCGCAACCATGTCGTGACGGGCAACTCCGCAACTCGAGTAAGGACGGCCGGCGAAATCTGGCTGCAAGCTCGGCATCACGGACCGGTACCCGGTGGCGCAATGCACCCACAAACACGGCTCTGTGGTGATAAACGCTGCGGCCTCTGCTGCAGCGGCGACAATATCGGCGCCATCGGGACGCTCGTGACTGGCCGATCTCGAGCGGCTGGTGTAAGGTGTTCAGTGCTCGGTCCCAGAGCAGGGGTAGCCGCGGACGCCGGCGGCTCGAGATGACGGCATGGCGAACTCGCAGGAGACACGGGGAGGGAGATCGGGAGTATGACAGGACCGCCCGGGGTGGAGGTGGGAGGTGAAACTGGTCCATTGCGACTCCCTGGCACCGCTGCCGGCGCCGCCGCGCGGCTCCAAGGCTACTGGCAGCGCGCGCCAGTGTCGTGGCGGCGCCGTCGTGCCGCACTAACGCGCCGGGATGGTCACGAAGGCCCGTCCCCAGGCCACAGGGCGTCACCCTCAGAATGGCACCGAGGCCGGAAGGAACCTTGACCGCGGCGGTTGGCGTCGGCGCCCGCCGCGCTGAAGTGCGCGGGCGGCAGTGCCGATCGTAAAGTTCGCTTCGTTTGATGCCCGTTTTTGCATTGCAAATGTGTCGTGCGGCACGCTGCGTGATCGATAAATGAATCTAATCGTTTCCTTATTTCGGTGGAACGTTGAATGTGGCCAGCCCTCTTCCTCAATACGCCACCATTCATGTAAGAAGCCTTGGTTTCTCCATTAGCAGTACATATGTCAGCATTCTGTGGCAGCACCTCTCGATCATTGCATCAATGACACCATTATGCTTATTACACATATGCCCCCCGCTCTCTCTCTCTCTCTCTCTCGCTCTCTCTCTCTCTCTCTCTCTCTCTCTCTCTCTCTTTCTCTCCTCCCTCCTCACCCTCTCTCGCCCGGTGGATCGACAGGTATCGATCAGACGCGACTCCAGCGGTGTTCGATAATGGAAAACGCGGCGACTCCAAACACCGACCGGCCCCCCACCGAGTCGGAATGGCAGAGGCCTGTCTGTGAGTCTCACACAGTAAAGCAAACAGGCCAGCGGGTCCCCTCATTGCTGCAGCCATTGCCCTATGAGTTCACTAGTTTTACACACGCCACCACACAGCAGCGATGAAGGACCAGACGAGGTCTCGCCCTGGCGCGGGTACTGTCCCTGCAGCGGCGGCGGAGGCCACCAGCCGTGTCTCCGTCCCACCTCCATTGTCTCCCGCGGTAGCCGGTCGTCCACCGACCTCACTGTGTCGGCGTCAGGAGACATGAATGGGGCGCCGCTCCTGGCCAGGAGGCCCAGAAAGACGGCAAGTGGCGGCATTCAGGTACGAAGTGATTACAGCTAAATTATAGCGTTCGACTTTTAAAGGTAATGGATTGTAAATTGAAGACGGATAATGTGCTTAGTATCTCTGTCGAGGCTTGGGACAGAAGTTCAGTAAAAGCTGCATGTGGGGAGTGGAGGATGACTGTTGTGTGCACGCGGCACCAGGAACAAGTCACGTTCGTAAATAGAAAGGTCTTGGCGTTTGTGTGTTTTTACACATTGGTTTTTATCACAGGGGTGCTAACGGATCGTGCATGCCAGAGAGCAGAAGTGCGATTTGCGACAGACAGCCTTATTAAAACAGCAAAGAACAATATTACTTATTAGGATAGCTTGCTATGTGAAAGCTCTATCAAAACAAATACATCTGCTCGCTAGCTACTAAACGTTAAGCAGTGAATGTGTCAGTCATAGTTTTCTGCCGTGTTTCACCGGTTTTTGTCAATACCGTTGCATATCAGTGTTAGCCGTGACACAGTTCCGGGAACCACGACTCATCACTGGGCGCTAACACCAGTCGGCTGCGGCTGGAGGCCACGCGCCAGCACCGGGTGACTACAACGTAGCACTACACGCTAGCACTGGATGACTGCAACGCAGCACTGCAGAATAGCACCGAGCGACTACAGCTTAGTATTCCAGACTAGCATCGAGCGACTACAACGGAGCACTGCAGACTAGCACCGGCGGACCACAGCTCAGCACTGCCGACTAGCACCCAGCGACTGCAGCACAGCGCTCCTCTAACACCAGGTATTTTCAGCTCAGCACAGCTCTCTGTCAGCGGCTCTGGCGCAGCGAGACTCAAAAATCAAACACGATCAAAGCAAATGCGCTCAGGAATCTAAAACAAACTAAGCCATGCATGTTTAGCACATCGGTCACATTAATGGAAATGCTGGACACTTTCCCATTCGTGTTCCATGTTTCTCATTATGTCTGAGCGCCGGATAGAATCAAATATTGACCGTTCGCTGCTCAATCACACGAATCGATCTCACTTGGCCACCTTATGAGGCGTGAAGTGGGTTCGAGTAGAGGAACGACAATAGCAGTGCTAAAGTAAATCTTTGGAAGTGCCTGACTGTAAAGATGACACGTCAGTGTTCTAGGACGATCGACTGAGTTTTAGAAATCCCCCAAGGATCAATGATTTAGAGCACCAGAGTCTTGCCACTTTCTGAATAAATTTATCATTAAAATGTTTACGGTGGTGGGAGCAATGCAGCTCTCGATATCAGCAATGTAATCATTTAAAACTTAAGCACCTTATATTACCTCACAAACCTACCACTCTCAAACGAGATAATACATAGTTTATATGACGTATGCCAATCGCAAATACATAACTTACCTTCACAGCGACCTCCATTTCGTCGTCCCTCATCTTCGGGCTATACTAGGCCGCGTTCATATATGTGAAGTCCCGGGTAGTCGTCTTCGTCAGTTCTACGTTTCAGTATCACAGTTAGAAGACATTCGCGCACATTTTCATCACTGCATCACTCCTGTATCGCATTGTCAACGTCAGTTGATTTGTAGCTGCCTCGACCGCAGCAATTCCGCCTCTTTCATTCAGCAGGTGCAATGGATATTCCCGAAGATATTCGATTATTTCTGATGCTGTCTCTGCTTGTCAGGATCTTCTTCAGCTTTTGTACGATAGTTTCCTGAAACAGAAAAAAATATATTATCAAGGAAGGTGTAAAAGGTCACCAACGTCCAACACGCATGCTAACGGACACCGTGGCAACAAATGGACAACATGGCAACAACTGGACAACATGACAACAACTGGACAGCATTACAAAAATGGACATAATAACAATTCGACAACATTCGTGTACAGAACAGAAGTGCTGGCTTATGAGATTTGTTTACACTTTTCCCCAAGTCACCTCACTATGACATCGTTCTATTTCCATCATTACTTCCGATAGAAACCACCCTCATTTTCATAAACAATACCAGTGCAGCGGCTATTCGACATTGCTATAACGCACATGGCATACGCATGGCGCATTATTCAAACGGCTGAGAATGTGTCATTGAATTCAAATCGGGCAGTTAAGGCGCTGGAATGGAACTATGAAACTGCCGCAAAAAAAAAACTTTTAGCCTACAGAGTGAAAGTCTCTCTTGGCATCTATGATTTCGTGGTCGTTGAATTTAAATGATATGGAATGAATTATGCCGGTTCGATGCGTAATGCATAATGACATGGACGGGATCGTAAAAGTGAATAACAGAGCTACGAGCTTTGCGTATGACATTTGACGCCAAGGAAAAAGAGATGCACGTCAGGGAAAAGACGAACTTCACCGCTGGTCGCAAATTCTCTGTATAAGACTCTAAGTGACGAAGCTTTCATGTTTAGTTATTCCTGCTTTACCTCAAATAGCTGGCTCTGATTTCAAACCGTTTAACAATTGGCATTCCTCACCCGACCCCTACTAACGAGGTCGTGACAGAGACCAGAGGTCACCCGCCGCTACCCCCCCCCCCCTCCCACCCCCACGGCTGCCGCCGCATCACGCTCGGCGTGGGGTGCCGGGCCCGCCCCGAGCGGCCCTGGGTCCGGCACTCCCAGGAACTGGCCAGTATGGATGATAGTTAAAGGTAGGGACGTAGGGCGTTGGTGATAAATTAATCACGGTCACTGACGGGCGAGCTGTGTGCAGTGGGAGGCGGAGGGGGTCAAACTCACCTCTGTGGGGGAGGGGAGGGGAAGACCATGACTGAAGTGACACCGTTGAGGGAGGCGCTCTGCTAATTCACCTGCCATGGTCGTTAGTAAAGGAGAGCACAGGGCGACTACTGATGCACCGAATTAGGGAGATGGATAGAAAGCAGGCGAGTGCAGAATATTCCCGGAGCAAGGGCGCTTGTGACAAACAAGCACGGTGCATAATGATTACGGTGTGATTGATGGTAACAGAGTCAGAAGCTTGATGATCACTTGACAGAAGCACTCTGAGGTCAAAGTGGTCATTCCATGTACCGTGTTCGCTGTCACAATGTGCAGGAGGTCGGCCTAATTTCTTGCAAACATGAAACATTGTCATTAGCCCACTGCGACGCTGCCGAGACACCCTTGTCTTGGAGGTGAGAGCTTTCCTTTAGGACCCGGAGCGAAAGCCGTCTGTGGATTTTCCACTGGGAACCTGGCCTGGTATCGGGGGCAGCCTGCACTTAGTGTAATGAAGCATAATAGCCCAGTAATTGGTGATTTTAATTGGCGCGGCTTGCGTAATGCAGAGCATGATTCCGCCGGGTGTCGTGACTGTGTTTTTGTGATCGAACCGCTGGCTGCTAGAATTACTGCAGCGAGTCGAGCTGGCGCTGTTTATCCAGCCTAGTTAGTCCCTCGTTATACCTACCAGATCAGTTCACCAGCTATCAGGGCTGGCGAATGAACCGAATTATTAAAAGTCAACCAGCTAGCTGCAGAGTGCAGATAACGACTATCAGCTAAGAACAAATCGCTAAAAAACGTGGACGATATGCTTGGTGATTGGTAACTTTTTTAATTAAACGAATCAGCAAATAGGTATCATTCTACTGAGCACGCATTAACCTTCCACTGGCGGTGAGGGGGGGCATTTTTTTGCCCCCCCCCTTTAGTTTTTTCGATATATCTCGAGAACCGCTGCGCCGATCGTCACCAAACTTTCAGTACCTTCCCGGGAGTAGCTAGCGCACATGGTGACCAAAATTTTTTTCCAAAGGCTATGATAGGTTGGCCGCTAATGACGTCAGAGTGACGTCATTTTTGCCATTTTCGACCCAAAAAAAGGTTTCGCGGGAAGAGCTGTCAGGCCTACAGCTTTAGAGATACAGAAAAATGTTTCAGACATAAGAGGTGTGGAATCAAAAGGGCTACAAAACTGTTATTTCGGTTTTTCGATTTTTTTGGATTTTGACCCCCAAAATAAAAAATAGATTTTTTAAATTTAATAGCCGAAAAATCAAAAAAAAATTGAATTTCGAAAAAACGGGATATATGTGATAGTCCCTACCACTTTCTATCTACATACCAAATTTGAGACCAATGCCTCTTTTTTGGCCAAGTTATAGCGAAAAAAAACTGTTCAAAATTGATGACGTCATATTTTCAAACTCGATTGTTAGCAATTCTAGACCTCGTAGCGCAAAACAAAGACCACCATTAGACTCCCCGTGACGAGCTGCATCGAATCGATACCCATTTTATGCAAAAATATCAACTTTGAAATTTGACCTTTCTTGACCTGACCTTGACCTGACCTCCACCAGAAAGTGGCCTAAACCGTACCTGATGGTCTTATAGCCAATACCATTGAGTTAGAAATAAAAAACTGGCCATAAAACATGCATCGCACAACCTTAGTAAAGTTGGGTTCATGTGGTGACCCTTGGTGACCTTTGGTGACCTGACCTGTGACCTGACCTGGTATGACCAGTGACCCCTAATAGCAACATATGTACTAGTCAACTGACGCCTTATCGCTGATTTTCGACAAAATGCGTTTTACTCGGTGTTATAGCGCTTTCCCTAGAAGCCCCAACATTTCATCTTTGACCTGACCTGTGACGTCATCGGTGACCCCGAGGTCAATGAAATTTGGTTTCCTTCGACAAATTTGACAGGGCTATCGACCGCCGTTTGAATTTTCCGGATCCGTCCAGTAGTTTCGGAGATACGGGGGGGGGGCCAAAAATGCCCCCCCTCCCCCCCACCGCGCGGAAGGTGGCTGGGAGGCCCACCGCCTGCCGGGTTAAACAAATAAAATGGTACCGTTTCAATTGTCCGAATGTCATGCTGAACCTCTGTCATGTCATGCCGAATTATCAAACGTCTATGCATTGATAAAATTGGACACCATCATGTTTTTTCCCTCCTCCGACTCCAAGAAATAAGCGACCTGTGACACTCCGTCCTAATGTGTGGATGCGCCGCCCGCCAGCTGGGACCTACGGCCGCCACCCCGGCCCCGCGGACTGCCCCGTGACTGCCCCGCGTGGGCCGCCCTGCCGCTATCTCCGCGCCGGCCCCATCAGCGGTAACAAGAGCGGCCCGGCCACGGCGGCCCGGCCACGGCTCGGGTCAGAGGCGTGACCGGCCACTGATGAGTCGTCTCGTTAGCACCCGCCGGTCGTGCCTCATCGCTGCAGAGAGACGGCCGGCGACGAGCCCAGGCCCGAGCCTCTGAGACCACCCCCGGATCCACTGCGGGACCATACTCGTACAGGCACCTGAACCCCGAACGATAGGGGAGAGTGGGGAAAGATGCCCAGGGTTTTGCTATGTCATATATTATTCGAAAATGACGATGGGAAAGTAAAAACTTGGAGTTTCAACAGAAGCCGACATCATTTTTCTCCAAAAATATCACACTTTCGTGCCTGAAATATTATAACCTTTTTTGCTATTAAGCATTTTCCTGAAGAAGTGAAAGGGGGCATCTTACCCCACAGGGTGGGAAAGACGCCCCCTGACGTTGGGAAAGATGCCCCCTGCACTATAAGTGACATAAATGGGCACGTGAATCGCCTGAACGAATCAGTAGTCCCTTCGAGCCTGCAGTAGACACCAAACGTCATCATAAGGGCCCTCAAAAGTAGTCGTAAGGGGCTTCAGAGGTCATCGTTAGGGCCATCATAGTCCAGCGCGGCCAAACAAGCCTCTATGGTGGCGTTCAGAGACCACTGTGGGGCTCTTATAGGTCTTCATGATGCTTGAGGGCCCTCGAGCCCATCGTGGGGACCTCCGATGCCAGCGCGGCCCGTGGGCCCAACGTGGGAGCCCTCAAAGGATGTCGTGAGGGGCCCTGGAGCCAATAATGGGGCCCACAGAGGCCGTCGTGAGGGCTCTCAGAGTCAGATGCCGCCCAAAAAGTCGCTATGTGGGCCGAGAGACCGGCATGGGGAGCACCCGACCGTACTGGACTCTCAATAGTCCAAGATCGGCTTTTGTCTACATCACAAGTATGTAATAAATGATTTGACGGGCTGTTTGAAGGACAGCCTACGGATTTAGGGGGGCGTCTTTCCCCATCAGGACAGGGGGCATCTTACCCCAAGGTACCGAAGTAACATTAAATCAGTACAATTTGTTAGCCATAAAACTACACCCTGAAACAAACTTTTTGGGACACAGTACACGCATGCTAATGTATCACGACTATAGTAAGGGACGCAAAAATTATTTACCTTCTTTGATATTTACAATGTTCTGACACCAAAATATTTTTTGAAAGCAGCAAATAAAAAACATGCTATCATCAGCCAGCCGTTGCTCAACTGAGCTTCGCAATTTTTTGTGCAGTTAACAAGGCAGGCTTCCGCTTTACGCTAAGAACATTAATTTCCAGGTCCGATTTTTTGTTTCGCCGCTAGAGGGGGTGGGGCGTCTTTCCCACCCTGGGCATCTTACCCCACTCTCCCCTACTGGTTGACAGCCGACAGCGCAACACGGCGGCGAACCACTGTGGGGTTTTTGTCGATCCTAGCACGAATTTATTTATATCGCATCCTCCGCTACCTTAACTAATTTTATTTCACTTTCAAATGGTTAGGCTTATGGTGTATGATCCCTGCCAACATGGTTGGCTCTCCTGCTTGACCCCATCCCTCCCCCGCCCCCTCCCCACGGACTTAGCACTGAAGCGTTTTCGGCTAGCAATGCATCGTGGGCGTGGAAGCGTTAAAAAAGTAGAACGAAACTACAATCGTTTTAGAAGTAGATATTTGTTCATGTCTAGCCCAATCACCAAAAGGCATTTCGGGCTTAACCTTTGCACTTTGTTAGTCCTTGCACTTAAAGGGGGAGGGGGTCGCACAGACTTCTGTCCTCGACTTTTCGCATACTAACTCAAGCAAAACGTGGCGGATCACGACGAAACTTTATATCCTTCGATTCGATCAATGTTACTCACACACTTAAAATTTCATGACCATGACCTTAATAAAAATTTGACCTGTGACCTGTTTCACCAGACCATGTCAGGCTGGTATCGATTTGGCGCTTATCAGCGCACATTATCGGCGCGTTTTCAGTCTTGTTGTGGTTGTTAACTCTCCAAGGTATGAAATGCTGTTTGTTCTTTGCATTTTAAGGTCACGTTAAGGTCAAATCAAGGTCATTTACCTTAGATAACCTTACTTGACTTTTTCAAGTTATACGATTTTTCTAGATAAGTGCTTGGAGCTTATTTCGAACTTAACACCCATTTGAAGATTTAAGTAGTTTTGGTGCCTAACGGAACATGCTACGAAGCCGTCAAAGGTAATCGACGCCTACCTTCTATGGATAGCCGGCAAGACACCTACTGGTCGGGCCTGACCTGACCCGGCCTAGCATGAAAACATCATCCTTGATTAAAACTAGCTTGAAATTCGTGATTAGCACCCCAAAAACCTCCAACCTCACTTTACAAAGTTACAGCATTTTTCGATTTACCTATATCAAAGCTCTGTACTGAAGTTCAATAAGGTGAACATTGGCGGCGATAGCCAATAAAATGGACGCAGCGTTGCAAGGGTGTTGTTGTTTTGTTCAAAAAGAACATTTGGCGATATAAAAATAATGTCAACATGGTATCACCCCCTTCCTCCCTCCTCCCAACTCCTATACTGACCGGAAACCCCCAGGCGGTGTGCTGCGGTCGGGTAACCCGCCGCGGCGCGGCCCGGCGGGGCGTAAGAAACCACGCGGCACCGTCTGCTTTGACGTCTCATAGTGACTGGTTCAGGCAAATTTCGGCAAAAAATGAGAGCTGCCCCCGATGCAGAAATTATTGGAGAACATTTTGATATACATTTCCACGCGTACCACCGCGTATCAAACTTTGTAAGGCAATAGTTTGCTTGTCAACTCTCTGAATCACGAAGCATTTTAACATTTTTAGCATTTCGGTCAAAAATTATACATTTGGATGAATTTTGGAAATTTTCGTGCATACCATCATCTTCCTTATAAGTCAAAGATAATGAAAACATGTAGCAACTATAACCTGCTGTTCAGGGAAACGAGTGAGAGGGCATTTTATTGTAGTGTGCTTTTTCGCTGTATGCAGGTAGCACGACGCTGGTCAGGACGAAGCTACACTTTGAGAGGTTTTTTGAGGCATAAACAATCATTTTACAGACAATTTAAGGTGTGATTCGGATGCGCTGGACAATTCTACGTGGAATGAATAACAAAAAAAGTGGAAATCGAAATACTTTAACTTGCCACTTAATGCGTGCTAGGATGGCAAAAGTCCCCACGGTGGCGGCCGACCGACGGCGGCGGCGGACCGCGACCGGGGCGCCGAGTGGAGAGGTCCGTCCGTGTCCCGTGTCGTGCGCCGGGCGCCGACATCGTGCGCAGTCCCGGCCCGTCTGAAGAGGCCTGATTGGGATCTGAAAGCGCTGCCGAGTTACGGCAGAGAGACTGGTGGAGCGCTGACAGTAGTCACAGTCGCCGGGCTCCCAGATTATATCGGTCAGTGATTCACAGTCGCCGGCGCACGACGACGAGCGTCCCGTCCAAACGACGGCGAGCCTCCCGTCCCAACGACGGCGAGCGTCCCGTCCCAGCGGCCGCCGGGCCAGGGGGAATGGAAAGAGGAAAACGGAAAATAAAAAGAAACCTTTCAAAAAGCTACATTCATTAGCCGTAGCATTGCGATAACCAACGTCGACATAGCTACTACCATTGTCCGCGACATCAGATGTAGTCAGCAACAGTTAGGAACGCTGCCTTTCACATTGTGCCTCCGATAACGGTCACTCTCACATTCTTCTGGGCAGATTTGACGCTCATTCACATCATGATAGTGCATCGGACTGAGTCTGACAGCCAAATCGGGATCTCCCTGATTGACTTCCTTCGGGTCTCGGCCCTAAACAAGTTAGACTAAGCAATTATGCTTTGCAACTCTTATAAAAATTGTGACCCCTTCCCCTTCCTTTGTGTTTGTCAAGCGTAGTTAAGTCGGCCGTGACAATCATGATCCTGAATAACTCGGATCGTAGTGGTTTCGCGACGCAAACTGATGTGTCCCGCGATGCTCAATGACAGTCCAGTTCATGTCGCAACCATGTGGTGCGGCGATTATTGCGGCATTAGCCCAAGCCGGTTCCCAGTGGATGATGAGGCTTCAGCTATTCGATGAACAACTATCCAACCGCAATGCTGGACAAATGCATACAAAATGCTTTTTTGGTCAGCTGTTATTAGGAGCTATAAACATCTAACCAAAAGTTAGGTTAGATGCAGGGGTGTCGTTTTCCGAAAATGATTGGTAGTGCCCAAAGGCGGCGGCTACAAGGTAGGGTACCCCCAAATCTGCCTTTCTCATCGGATTTCGGCCACTTATTTTTCGCCCTGGTCATTGACAAGACTAACCGAAATCTAAAAAAAACAAAAACAAAAAAAAACTTTGGAAATCTGGGTCCACACCGGACGCCATGCACAAAACGTGCAGTTATATAGGCAATAGTGTCGGAGGAATGCACGCCATTCTGAAAGAGGCCCACATCGACTTAAAAGGACGGCTGTGCTGAAAGGGGACAGGAACAGCTTTGAGGGCCCAAGCCGACTAAAAAAGACGGCTGCGGGGCCAGGAACGGTTTAGAAGACCCACGCCAATTGAAGGGTTCGACAACTAACGAGGACTGGAAACACAACGATAGTTAAAAAGACCTGCTTGCCAAAATAAAAGGATGACAGTACGAGGGGCGTTCAGAAAGCTACGGGCCCGACCATGAAGGAGCAGAGAGATACAGCATCGACTCATTAGACCAAAAAGTTTATTTATTCAAATAAACACCGTTAAGACAAACACATTTCGCGCAGCGCCTTGGTTATGGAGCCCTCAAGGCCTCCATAACCAAGTGGGTTTTGGACCCATCCTGCACGTCCAAGCAGACTTGTAAGCGATTCAACTCTGATTGAATCGATTCTCATGAATCGCTTGAAAATGCCGACTCACTGTGATTGAGTCGGTTGAATCACCTCTTGTCACCATATGAATCCTGATTGAATCGGTCACACATGGCAACTGCAAGTGATTGAATCGGCAACTCATCGATTCAAGTTGATTGAATTAACAAAATGATTCAATCACCGTGTGCTGGAAATTGAAGTTATGACCATATTTAATGCTATATTATGTAGAAATATATGTGCTATTTGCATCATAGTCACACACAATGCACTGCAAATTTTTTATGTATTTTGTCAGTATTATAAATGCGCACAGCTATCATTATTGAAAAAACATAGAAATTTTGTTTTAAGTTTTTAATCAAACTGTAAACACAAAATTATACATAAATGTCAATACATGAAGATGAAAAAATGAATGTAAAGTTTCATTCCTGTGCCCTAAAATCAGTATAGTTATCAAGTTAACAGTAGCAGTAAGCAGGCGCACATTGCTCAACACACATGTTTATGGTATCATGTTAATCTTTATATTTTCAATACCCTGTTTCAACAGGACATTTGTGAGCAAGCAAAACATATTGATGAATACACAATGCATGTTCACATTAGGTATAATTTGGTAACCTTAGTTACTGATTTGATTTTGGGCTAAGGGTCATAAATTGCTTGATCTAATCCATGGTCTTCTCACTCACTTTACATTTCCCAGCAGAATCAGCGTTAACCTATCAACGTAAATATTTGAATACCTTGGCTTATGAGCATTGATGGATCTGTCACATATTGCCGTGGTGGCTCCCAATTACACAAAAGTAAAGATACAATGGCAAAAAGTAGATAGGTACATACCCTACTAGGTATTTGAAAAAAACAACCACCTTCCCATCACCTCCACCATCACCCAAAAACTATTGTTTTCATAGCTCAACAAACAATCTTTATCCGTTTGGTGTTCTTCACCTTCCAGTTTTGAGGACCGCTAACAGTTTTGCATTCGATGAAAAATTCGGATTAGAGATTTGTCAGACTGCTCGCAATATTTGCCACATGGAAACCACGCAAAATACGCTTTAATGTCGCAGCCGCGTCAATATACGCTGCAACTTCCTAGTGCTGGGCTAAATACATATTGCCAAACCAATTTAGATTTTTACTGTTTGATATTTTTTTTTCTTTAATGGACTGGACAGAATAAAAACTGTTTCACACGCATGCATAAATATGCTTAATTGAATCTAAAAATAAAAACTATGTATTTTATATATAGTTAAAGGGACTATCCCACCTTTAACATGGGGTTTGAGTTGAGATAGCCAAGTTTGCGGCGAGGTTCAGAAACCACTATCTATCTAGGTTGCAACCCCCGCGGCCTCTTGGTGTTGAAGAAATTCGTTCCCTTCATTTGAAAATGGGCCTTGTACAAGGCCCCATCTTCAACATGGAGCGACCGTTAGTGTGACGTCACCTCGTTTAGTCATTCTGATTTAAATGGGTTTGTTCGTTGAAAAATCGCTTAAAACTTGGTCTGAACTTTGTTGTGGTGCCTACAGAGTAAAAAGAATCAGCTTTATGACAGTAATGTGGCCTGGGGAAGGAGGTAATTTTGGGCTGTGACGTCACATATTTGAAAGTTTGTGTTTGGAATATGGGAAGCCTAAGATGTTTAATGAAAAATAAATGCCAGAACCGTGTTCCTGGTCATCCAATCTATAAAGTCGGGCACAATTTGACTGGTTTTAACAACATTTTAGAAGGTGGGATAGTCCCTTTAAGTAATCCATGGTTCTGCTGCTAAACTAAAGATGGCTGCCCACTTAGCGCATGCGTACTTCAGTACTAAAGTCCTGGCTACACTATGCGTGTTCTGCGTGCGTTTTTTGCGAGCTTGCGTGTTTTGCGTATATTATATAAAAGTTAATAAAACCTTTTATAATAATTTAATAATTAATTTTTTTTTTTTGTATAAAAATATAACAAAAACAAAACATAATATCGTTTCTTTCTTGAACCATATTATGCAAATCACGCAAACTCGCAAAAGCAAAAAAAAAAAAAAAAACGCACGCAGAAAACGCGAACTGGCCAGGCCTTTACAACTTGCAGCTCAGCTCCGCCGCGTATGAAGTTTGGTGTCGTGGGGCGGGCTTGGAATTGTTATTTTGTCATTGAAGATATGGATGGTTGAGGTAGTTTTATCATGAGAGCATTCAATTTATATTATGTAACTATTGAATAGCTTCGTATGTGTCGATATTCCGTATTCTTGATAGTAAAGAAAACTTGTAGCACGCCGAAAATGTCAAGTCCTGTGTAATGCTTTACCGGCTTTACCACTGCTTCCTTAAGTATCACTCAATATTTTTTTAATGGCTGATCACCAGCTATTTTAGTTTGGGTATCACAATTGATTTGCAAATTTTGGTCCTTTTCGATGATGCTGATAATATGTGGTAGTGTTCTGTGCAATTTTGCATGTTTCCTTTTGCAAGCGCCAAGCCAATAAATTAATTTTTATAAGTCCTCTGGTAGCTTCATTTGTAACAGAACTTGTGTTTTCTGTACTTAAATTACCATCTTTACACCGTATTTATATAAATAGCTACAACTTTGTTGAGTTCAGTATAGATTTAGTACTTTTCTATGTTTTTTGGTATTCTCCTAGTGTATTTGGTTGGTATCTGTTTGGTATCAGTTTCCAAAAATGTCTTAAATTGATATCACATACGTATATATTTTAATAACATCTTGATTGAATCGCGTTGACTTCAATCATGAGTTGAGTCATTCCCTGAATCACTGATAATGGGATGAGTCGTGATTGAGTTGAATCACAAGGTCCATGAGTCGTGATTGAATCGCTTGGAAAATCAGACTGTTTGATTGAGTTATGATTGAATTGGTCATTTCATCAAGTGAGTCGTGATTGAATTGATTGAATTTTTTTGAATCGTTTACAAGTCTGCGTCCAAGACGGCTGATTTCGTCTCCCTGCTGTTAGCGAGGTTGCCGCTGCTAATTTTCTTATGTTGGGGAAGAGATGGCAACCACTAACCAGAGTGTGCAAGGTTCGGAGAGAGAAAAAAGTGGATGCGACAACAACTCGAAGCTCATCGCTTCACTGTTCGTCATCCCGCCCATGTACGCAGGTGCGTGGTCGCGGATCAGGTGCACACTTTACGTCAGCTTCCCTATAGCCTCTCCTCGATGTTTATCGAATGGACGCACATCATCAATTGTGTGCCCCTGTTTTGGAAAGGTGACGAGCGGAGGGGGGTCGCATTGACCCCTCCCCCTGCCAGGCCGTGTTATGAAAAATGCCCAGGGCGAGGGTTAACGCTTGGTGCCTTTTCTGCACTAACTACTATGAAACGAATCACTGCTCTCTTCTGGGCGTCGCCCATCCTATCCGAAATGGCGAACTATGCTACGAATAGAAGCCCGAATCAATCACAGAAGAGACTTAATTAATGGCCACTTACTTAATTTGCGTAAGTGGACATCCCAATAACACATCATTTAACACACCGCCTTGCAGGCCAAAATTCCAACTCCTTCATTGTTCGGCCCGAAACTTTTTGAACGCCCCTCGTAGTTACGAGCTTCAGTTTTCGGGGTCTGATGCGGTAATGACCTGGCGTTGAACCCTGGGGAATCAGGCTGCATCACCCACTCAAATCAATATACCTATGGCCTATTCTGGAGCACCGCGGCACCTTCCGAAGTCGGTGTAGGGCCTCCAGCGGCTGGTGTGGAGACGGATCGGGGTCTATTAGGGGCGGTCGCGTGGTATGCGGGACTCAGAGGCAGTTATGGACCTCTATAACCAATTGCGTTTTCGAGCCTCTTAAAATCCATTAAGGACCGGAGTCCTAGACACGTGAAACCTCATTGTCAGCTACATGCACCTACTGTGGCTAGAACCTTATTTATGTACTTGCATATGTGCTTATTTAATATTTGCTTATCTGTTTATTTTGATTTTTTATCAACTGCTAAGTGACAAAAGATTGGTAGGGCTCAGCGAACATTGGTAGGGCCCAAATAAACATTGGTAAGGCTCGGGCCCTACAAAACGACGCCCCTGACTATTGTGAAACTTGGTAGGTAGGTAGGTAGGTAGGTACCACATAACTTGAAATTACTTGACGTAATGACATGATGTGGAAAGTGAAAATGATACCTAGGTATTGATGGAAATTTATGGACTTAGGTACGCTACAAGAAGATTGAATTGGTCAACCAATTCAAATTCAATCTACTTGTGGAGTAAGTCTATAGATTTTCATCAATAGTTACCACTTACCATTGAAGTTTCTTGCTATCATGTTGATTTTATACATAAGAACCTCATTCATTTTATTTGTATGACATGTTTGAATGCAATTTTCTCAATAAGTGAAGAAAAATGTTGGTAGTGCTCAACAACACATTGGTAGTGCTCAGCTGAACATTGGTAGTGCTCGGGCACTCCCAGGCCTATACAAAACGACGCCCCTGGTTAGATGTTATAACAAGTTGCATTAGTTTGTAAGTTTTCAGCAAAGTTTGTGGACATGCTACTAGTTTTTATGAGAAGCATAACTGCATAGTTTAACAATACAATATAATCTAGTTTAACAATACATATTCGTAGCAGTATTGCTCAAATAAATATTAAATTATTTTATAGAAGTGCCTGTAAATATAATACGACCAAGAGTTCACTGCTCATTTTCACGCTTTGTGACAATATTAGTCGATACAAAGGTGACGTAACTCATGGGTTTCGCTCGGCACCATACGCCCCCGTGCAGATGGCAGCGTCCCACTACCCATCTCCACGCAGACATAGCAGCGTCACGGTACCTGTTTCAGCGCGAAACCCCGCCCCACGGACCGTCCTGGACCAGCGGCTGTCGTGACGCGTCACCGTCCCCTCCCTCCCGACCCGAATCAGCGCCTGTCATCGTCTCTCCGAGTCCCCCTGAGGGCCAGAGCCCCTCCGAAACACCCCCGGCCTCTGACAGCCCACTGTGGCCGCAGGTGTAAACGCATCAGCGAGGCAAAAGGGCCTGTTTGTGCGTCTTTAATGTTCTTAAACATCCTAAATGTTGTTCCTTTTTATAAGGCCTCTAGTCTCTCCTATCAGACTATTCCCCGTCCTGATTCCTGACTGTCCAGATCCCCACTGTCCACCCGTCCCCTCCTCTGGTGACCTCCTGGGATTGGACAACTCCACCCCCCGCCCGCCCGGAGAAACTGTCTGATGAGCACCGTTCCGCCCCCTCCAGATGTGACGGTGGCCAGTCACCCGTGTGAGCGGCGCTGGTCAGTCAGCCGAGACGCATTGTGAAGACAGGGGACACAGCTGACCTGGCACAACCGGGCCCACGGTCAGTCAGGTGACCTGTCACACTGTCACAGCCCGGACAACTGACCTGTCACAGCCCGGCCAATTGACTTGTCACAGCCCAGTGAACCAAACGTCGAGGTCAATAGAAATATATTGTCACAGGGATTTAGCATAGTCAGAGACTAGAGGGGCGCCGTCAGATTAGACCAGCCTTCAGTTCCTACAGGTGTTGCAATAACAGAGCTATCTGTCGACGCTGCTAACAACTCAATATCAGCTCGGCTCTCAGGCATTCTCTCTGTGTCACAACGCGTGTCAGTGTCTGCACTTTGGCAATGTCTGCACTGCCAGCGTTTGGCAACCTTTCAGTCGCTGCAGACCCGTCCAGATCACTGCGATCCCATCATTCCTTGATTGGATGATGGGTCCCAGTCCCTCGCTCTGGTCTCATGACATTCAATACGGACTACGGGGATTTACGGGCAGTGTCGTAAAGTAACAATTGGCTTTTAATGTGCCTTTTCTGTATAGCATCATACTGCACCCATAGGTACGTCCTACAAACATTGTACAAATGTGCATGTATAACTACGACGCTGCACAATATTCACCATACGGTTGTAAGGCGTAGTGTTTATGTGATACACTATGACAGTCCCTGAACTCCCAGGACAGCAGCGAAACACTACATGGAACAAACAGCATGGGGTCCCCCGGAGGTCCTGATCGTAGCTGAGGACTGAGGTCCACCAGACGCTCATACTGGAATCCAGTATGAAAAGAGCATGATCCTGAAAAAAAACATAACATAGCCTGACCAAATTTTACCTTAATTATCGAAGTCCAACATGACCATTTTTGTCATTTCTTACTGAACCATGCTCTGTTTACACTGGATCTCCATGAACGCCGCTGGTCGGCCCGGGTATTGTCAGTCAGGGCCGTCATCGTTCAGTCGGGTGGGTGGAGTGACTGACTGACACGTTGACAGGCCGAAGGCCGCTGTGATGACGGTCAGACAACCGGATGGTCTGAGGGATTGGCAGGACAGCGCCTAATGAGGCCCACATAGGATTGTGTTCAAACCCGCAAGATCGATGCGGAATTCGGTGTCAGGGTGTAGTTGCAGTCTTCAAGCTTCACTTCTTCGTTGCAGCTTGTGACAAGATCAAGCACTAAATACAGAATAGTACGAATGCGAAATTATGTCAGCAATGTAAAGTTATCCAGCCCATTTCTAAAAAAGACGTCATGGGGAATGAAAGCCACGCTAAGTGAAACTGGGGTAGGGGAAGTTGGGGGAACGCCGAATACTTTTTTCTGACGCCCGTAGCATGCAAGGTAGACAACATAAGCTATTCTTGTTGGCGTCATTCGAGAGGCCAGTCTTTTGTCTTTCAAACATACCAGGCGCATTTGATGAATTCGCATACCGCTAAGCGCAAAAACTAAAAATATCAAAGAAGTGACTTTTTCGGCGTTGCCCCGGATTGCGGGGAAAGCCGAAAATGGGAGAAATGATCTACGGGGAATGCCGACATTGATGTTTTGCCACTTTATCTCAAACTTTATCCAGAATTTATCAAAGCTGACACGCGTTTTAAGAGCTTGAGGACGCTTGGTGCATACTGGAAGTTATAATTGTGTGATATAATAAGAAAATGCCAGGTAAATAAATCCTTATAGGTAACAGGCCGTTGTGTCGGTTGAAAGTGTAATTTGTGTGACTAAAAATTCGCGTTGCTATTCTACAGCAGTAAAGTCCACGTAGCGTGCTTTAACGTGCGTAATTGCACGTTTTCGGCATTACCCCAGCCACCCATACTTTCATTTGCAGGCCCATAACTTTTCAACGTGCCGTATAAATTTCAAATAGGCAGCACACTTATGCAAAGACATGCTGAAGATTACTTGACCGAATTGGCCAGACAAACGGTAGCATAATGAGTAAGAAATGCAGCTTCAAAGGCGCATGTAGTACAAGGAACGCGTACCTTGAAAACGCTCTTGGCGCCCTCACAGCCGAAGTATTCCGAATGACGACTCGTAACAAACATGCGATAATTGTAGTCACTTAAGCTTCAGAGCATCACTGACAGGTGGCATCCATGTCTTACGGTTTTCGAAATATCTCGAATTTCGGCTTTGCCCCAACTCCGGCATTGTCCCAACTTCCCCTACCATTTGTTTCAAAAACAGCTTCATGGCTAGAAATCATAGGCGTGAAATAAAAGACGTCGAAATGACAGCGGAATCAAAGGCATCATTAACATATAAATGTTCATTGCTCATGGTTAGCCATAGCCTGTCATTGATTATGTGGAAACAAAGAGCCGGTTGACCGAGAATTATATTATTTGTATTTGAATGATCAGACAATAAGCATGTTAAAGCATGAGACCAGTTTAACCAGCATAAAATTTGCTGCCAGCAATAATGTTTAGCCTAATGTCATCGGTCGCGCCAAAAACCACAGATGCGAAAAAAAAAAACAGCAGCCAACCTAACGGCTATTTTACACATCAGCATTAATTGCTTCGCTCGGTTAGTGAAGCATATGAGTTGTAGATCACTTTTAAACCTAAAGTAACCCCCACCGGCATTTTTTTCTGTTGATAAAGCTGGCCTCTGGTCCAATTACGGACATGTAATTAACCCTCGCATGTGTAGGGGGGGGGGGGGTCGGATGGACCCCCCCCCCATGGTTTTTCGCGAATAACTCGCGTAAAAAGCGGCCGATCGCGACGAAACTTTCAGTACCCTCGCATTGATCAATTTGACACCTACCCTGAAAATTTCATGACCCTGACCCAAATGACCTTTGACCTGTGACCTCTTTTCCGAGACCATGTTTGGCCGGAATCGCGATTCGGCGTACGTCGGCTCGCATTAGCCGCGCATTTGCAAGCTTTTCGTGGTTTCAAACGTTCAAACATGTGATTTGATGTTGCTCCCATGCATTAGGGTGGGTGTCAAGGTCACCTGAAGGTCAGGTCAGGTCATTGACCTTTGGTGACCTGGGGTGACCTCGGTTCACTTTTTCGAGTTTTACATGTTTCTAGGCTAGTTTTTGGAGCTGAATTCGAATTTAGCAACCATTTGAACATTTACGAAGTAGTTTTGGTGCCTTCGTAACATGTTACGAAGCTGTCAGAAGCGGTTGACACGTACTACGAATACCCGTCACGACGCCTACTGATTGACCTGACCTGACCTGACCCGACCTGGTCTAAATGCTTAAAGACATCATCTGTGATCAAAACTAACACGATATTCGTGATCAGCACCCCGAAAAACCCCTTAGCAACCACACTTTACGACTTTCTAATAGGTCCCGATTTTCCCGGCTTTGGGTCATTGACCTGACCTGGAAGGTCAACCAATGACCTAGGACCTTAAAATTGGGTATCATCGGCTTCCTCTCGTCACGGGCAACACGCTCGTTTTTTCCGCGAAGCTCTAGCTCGATCAGGGGCCAAACGGCAAGGGGGGGGTCCAACCGACCCCCCCCCCTACACATTAGAAGCTGGAAAACGCCGCACACATGCGAGGGTTAAGAATCGATAAGTTCGTGGAACCGACCCACTAGTGCAGTGGCTGACACTAGCCGTCTGGGTGGACCGGGGCGTGCCGCTCTGCCGCTCGGTCACCGCCAATTACCGGCTCGGCGCTCTCCTCCGTCGGAGCGGCACCTTCGCCGACACCCAGCGCGCGCCGGCGCCGGCGGCCCCCGTCCCGTCAGTGGGTGGGTGGGGGCCGGAGATGAGGTCCGTGTAATTAGGCCCCTCCCTCTTTACGGAACTGAACTTCGGCCAGCGGTAATTTAGATATCGCTAGAGAACAAACGTGCCGATAAATCAACGAAATCTTTCATAGTAGGTATAAAAGCTGTACGAAAATATTTTTTTCAAGCTGCCAGACTGACATGCGATTCTACATATGTATAATGTATATCACTATTTCGCTGAAAGGCTACAAACGTGTATGTGAAGATGGCTTGTCTCTTCGGCACATGACAGAATGGAGGCTGTGGGTATGTCCAGCCCATCGGCCATTGGCCTGTCTGTAAATTCTGCTCCATAACACGGTAACACCTCAGCACCCCGGGAGGCACACGCACCGCCGTGCCGCTGCCAAGGACGGAGTTTTTTGCGGCGGCGCCGGGGAGGGGAGGGGAGGGGAGGGGAGGGGAGGGCTGGCGCGGCCCGCCGCCGGCAGTGGAGCGGCCGGCCGGCCGGCCGAGCCTTGGCGGCCGCCCACGCGCCGCCCGCGGCGGCTCCATATCAAAGCATACAAAATCTTATCATACAATCATCAAAACATACAAAATCGTAACATACAACGCGCAAAATCTACAAAACAGGCCGGGTAGGGGACAGTCAAAACGTACAAAATCGCAGCATACAAAATCGTGTCATACAAAATCGCAAGGTACAAAATCGTTTCACACAAAAAGGCAGTGGAAAATAAATGGCATTAATCAAGGAACGCATCATACAAAACCATTTCATATAAATTTACATCATTTCGTCGTCCTTGAGATGTCAATTTTCAGTTGGATCAAAACCTACAATCTCAACTGCGCTTCAAGCGACATCTTTGTTAGAAGTTTGTGTAGTTACGAAATATTCCACTAGATGCCTCCTCTGTCAAAGCACAGCCAAGCTTTGCACGGCCAGCGTTTTTTGCTTGTTTATACAGTGAGCGCTGTTCTCGGAGCGACGGGGCGTCCCGGTGGCGCCGTCGTCCCCCTCCCTCACACAGGGCAAGGTCTCCCCTCCCTCGGCAGACGGCGCGGCCCCAGAGGAAACGGCCAAGGCCATGTCTGACTTACATCCCCGCTCTCTGCGGGCCGGAGAACGAAGTTGCGCTTGGTACGGTTCTCCAGTAAAAGTCTTGTTGGTTTTACTTTTTCGAACATATCTGGTCCTATATAATGTTCAAATGCATAAGTATCAACCCGAATTATGTGTATGCACATTTACCACGAGACTGTGAAATTGCATCGTTGTATGCCAAATACTTTCCGAGATATTCACCAAAAACCTCATTTTCTGCCGTTTGGGGTATTCTGGCCGCAATCTTCCTGGGGTCGCCTATGACATCAGTAGAGCCATCTAACGAGAGGAACGCGGAAACACAGAATCATGAATGAATCGAGTGCGTAGTAAACGGTGTATGAAAGGGAGACTCGGCAGAGGCTATCCGGGTGGCCGGCGCGCGCGCGCGCCCTTAGGCATCGGCCGACCCTTCGGACCGCGTGGGGTCAGAGGTCGCGCTCGGGAAGTCTCGGCTCTGGGTTTTAGCGCTGTGCAGTCAGGAAGGGAGCATAGGATAGCGCTAGCCCGACTGACTAGTATCTCGGCTGATTCGTGTGGGGTGAAGGGAGCACAGAACGGGATGGTGGCTAGTGGTGGATGATGGGATGGTGGTTAGGTTAGTGCGTACTGCGTAGAACGTAGCTGAACATGCATTTTTTCATCGCAAACAACATGCAGCATAATGTGCGGGATTATGCCAGAACTCATACAAAAAGGAAATAACATTTCGGCCGAGGGGGTGGATGAGTGCCGTGACAAAGCATGACGATGCTGCCAAAATCGGGATGCTTTTTTGCCCCCATTTTTTTTTTTTACCCCTAACATGCAGCGCTTGATCCGAACTTAGAGGTCTCCGACTGACCTTAGACCTTAAAATCGCACCCGGCCGGTGCGCCACCTTTTCTTCAGGGGCGCTCTTCTTGGTTGTATCTGTTCTTACCAATAACTAAATCAAATCGAATGTATAAGAAAAAAAGGCATACCTCAAACACAGTTTTATTCACATCCCCTCGTGTGCATACCTACTTGTTTTGAACTATACCTTCTCGCATCATAATACATCACTTCATTGCTTAATCCTCAACGGAAATTTTGGGTTTATGCATATACGCCGGCCGAGGGGGGGGGGGCGATTACGACCCCTCTCCGTCTTTTTGCCCCTAATTGAGCTAGCGCCTTGCGGATGAAACTGAGCGGGTGCGTCGTATGAGATGCAGCAACCAGTATCCGAGGTGAATGTCTCAGGTCAACCGATTAACTCTGAGGTCAGTATAAGTGCTGGCCAAGTCGCAGGATCGGTTTTTGGTAAACAACTTTACCATAACTGGTTACAGAGCCAAGACAATGGCACCATCGAGTTTTGCATGCTCAAGCGCGTCGAATAGTATACGCTTTGTTTTTGTTAAGGTCAATTTAAGGTGTTCACCTCAGGTCATGTCAGGGCAGAGCCACTCAGGCCACGAGGCTGGTTCAAGGAGGCCATATCGCTTCTTCGATTCGGTAGGTCCTCACAAGTCCACTGGTGGCTTCACGACTCGCTGGCTCAATTTGATCGAGACTTTTTGGTGAAAACTCCTGTGACCTTAGTGACGTCATAAATGAAGTCGCCTAGCTTTAACCCTCGCATGTGTAGGGGGGGGGGGTCGGATGGACCCCCCATGGTTTTTCGCGAATAACTCGCGTAAAAAGCGGCCGATCGCGACGAAACTTTCAGTACCCTCGCATTGATCAATTTTACACCTACCCTGAAAATTTAAAGGTCCCGATTTTCCCGACTTTGGGTCATTGACCTGACCTGGAAGGTCAACCAATGACCTAGGACCTTAAAATTGGGTATCATCGGCTTCCTCTCGTCACGGGTAACACGCTCGTTTTTTCCGCGAAGCTCTAGCTCGATCAGGGGCCAAACGGCAAGGGGGGGGGGTCCAACCGACCCCCCCTCTACACATTAGAAGCTGGCAAACGCCGCACACATGCGAGGGTTAAGAATGAAAAAGTGAATGCTGGGGCTTGCTAAGATTGTATAAAATCGCGAATTAATGCGCTTGCGACAGCTTTAGATGGCTCCCGGCGCCAAAATAACAGCTTTCATATTTCCCAACTGACTAATAATCGTGAGGTTGCGTGACCGACCTGACTTCAGGTGACTCTTAAGAAAAAATACGAGATAGCTACATACAAGTTGTGAGGCCTCTGGAAGATAGTACTAGATCAAATAAGCTTCATTCCCCGTTGAAAAGTCCCCTGGCACGAAGGGTGCTGCGACGTCGCGACATTTTGGGACCTTACAGAGGTTCACTTTTGACGTCATTGGTCAACGGCCTGACCTTAACCTTCGCACTTGTAGGAGGGTGTCGAACAGACCTCCTACCCCCAGTTTTTCGCAAATAACTCGCGCAAAAAGCGGCTGATTGCGACGAAACTTTCAGTACCCTCGAGTTAACCCGCGCCCAATATTACGCCTACGCTATAATTTGTATGACCCTGGCTCGAAAGACCTTTGACTTGTGACCTGTTTTCCGAGACCATGTTTGGCCGGAATCGCGTTTTGGCGTATTTCGAGTAGAGCGCGTTTTATTGTCTTTTTGTGGCTTTAAGCGATCAAACATGTGAAAGGATGTTGATCCCATGGATTCTAGTGGGTATCAAGGTCACGTGAAGGTCAGTCAGGTCACTGACCTATGATGACCTTTGCTCACTCTTTCGAGTTCTACATGTTTCTGGGGTAGATTTTGGAGTATATTTCACATTTAGAAACCGTTTGAACATTTAAGAAGTAGTTTTGGTTCCCTCGTAACATGTGACCTGACCTGACCTGACCTGGCCTAAATGCACGAAAACATCATCTGTGATCAAAACTAACTTGAAATTCGTGATCAGCACCCCGCAAAACCCTATAACAGCTTCACTTTACGAAGCTCTAACAGGTCCCGATTCCCCGACTTTTGAGTTGTTGAACTGTCAACTTTGACAACTTTGTCAACTTAGACTTTTGACCTGTCAATCAATGACCTAGGATATTAAAATTGGGTATCATCGGCCTCCTCTCGTCACGGGCAACACGCACTTTTTCCGCGAAGCTCTAGCTCGATCAGGGGTTGAACGGCAAAGGGGTCCAACGGACCCTCCTCCCCCCCTTAACGATAGACGCTGGCAAAACACCAATATGGGTGAGGGTGAAAATACAGCTGCTGTCATAAAAATTCAGCTTGAATCAAAGGTTTCAGCTTGAATCAAAGGCTTGCCAAATTTCAGCTCTCGCAGCTATCAACAACAATAAATATGTGGAGGCGGCACCCGCCTCCCCCCCCCCCCCCGCTCTCGGCCACTGCCAGCGAGGTTTTAAGCGTATCATAGACGTTACAAAGCATCATATCAAGATGACACACCCCAGCAGCCATATGCACTGAACAAAAACTTATTACGCACGCTAGTCTATCGGCACCATAGCACATGGTCGAGACTGTCGTCAGCCACGGACGCGCACTCGACCAACCCTCTGAGCCCGTTGACTGCGGGTGACCTTGACATGTCAAGCCTGATCGGCGGCCGGCCGCTGTCGTGCGGTCGTTACACGCGGAGGGGAGGGAGACACAAAGCTCTACGTTATAGCCGACCTCTGACCTTTCCCTGCGCCCTGGTCACTGACCCCGCTCCATGTCGCTGGGCGGTGGCATGGCGGTGGAAACCGGTTCTAGCCTCTACACATGCCACCATTCTAACCCTCCCCTCCCCACGCTACTACGCGGCGTGGAGTACGCTCGTGCGTAACTGGGCGGGGCAAGGGGTCACGCGATACAGGGGCGGAACTGGTTGCCCTCCCGCCCGCCGAGCGACCAACGACTAATACCCTGGAGAACCGTACATTGAGCAGCATTCTGCTCATTTTGACCATAGCTGCCGGAACATAATTCGTAAATTAAATTGAGTACTGCAAAAGAAATGTAACTGACTTAACCCTCGCCCGTATAGGGGGGGGGGTCGAACGGACCCCCACCCCCATGGTTTTTCGCGAATAACTCGCGTAAAAAGCGGTTGATCGCGATGAAACTTTCAGTACTGTCGAGTCAATCAATTGTACACTTACCCTTAAAAGTTCATGACCCTGTCCCAAATGAACCTTGACCTGTGGCCTATTTTTCGAGACCATGTTTGGCCGGAATCGCGATTCGGCGTATGTCGGCTCGTATTAGCCGCGCGTTTGCAGTATTTTTGCGGTTTCAAGCGTTCAGACATGTGATATGATGTTGGTCCCAGGCATTATGGTGGGTGTCAAGGTCACCTGAAGGTCAGGTCAGATCATTGACCTTTGATGACCTAGGTTCACTTCTTCTAGTTTTACATGTTTCTAGGCTACTTTTTGGAGCTGATTTCGAATTAAGCAACCATTTGAGCATTTACGAAGTTTAAGGTGTCTTCGTAACATGTTACGAAGCTGTCAGTAACGGCTGACACGTACTATGAATACCTGGCAGGACGTCTACTGATTGGCCTGACCTGACCTGACCTGGCCTAAATGCATTAAGACATCATCTGTGATCAAAACTAACACGATATTCGTGATCAGCACCCCGAAAAACCCTCATCAACCTCACTTTACGATGTTCTAACAGGTCCCGATTTTCCAGACTTGTGGGTCATTGACCTGGCCTGGAAAGTCAACCAATGACCTAGGACCTTAAATTTTTTCTCGAAGCTCTAGCTCGATCAGGGGCCAAACGGCAAGGGGGGGTGGTCCAACGGACCCGCCCCCCTCCCCTATACATACGTTTGAGGCTGGCAAAACACCAATACGGGCGAGGGTTAACCCGGCAGTTGCTGGAGTATTTCGCCACACACCACTTGCTGGGTAGGGTGGGAGGGAGGGGGGGTTAAACTTTCCCAGCCCATAGCTCGAGAACCCATAGCCCATAGCCCATAGCTCGAGGCGCAGCGAAACGGGCGAGGCAGCAAACAAAATAACGCTACGAGAGGCGTTATTGTCGAGAGGCGGAATGTCGCGCTAATTCCGGCAGCGGTCCCATCGTGCAATGGCCCGTCTTTTTCAAGTTCAACCCTCACTGTAAACATCCTGTTGAACACATTTACAATGTTTGCTAGGTTAACCACTCAAAAACTGGTTGGTACACATATGATTTAACCCTCGCCCGTATTGGTGTTTTGCCAGCGTCTAACGTATCGTGCGTTGTTACTAACGTCACGATTTATATTTGACCTGAGGTCAAATCTAACAACAACACTCGGAAAGGCCTTTGAAAGAGCTGTTGAATGCGCTTTTCTGTGGCGTTGTAGCTCTATTGGTTCCCGAGTTATGCGTTGAGTGTTTGGGAAAATGTTGAAATAGGCAACATTTTACCTTTGATGACCTCTGGTGACGTGACCTTTGACCCAGGAGCCGAGTTAGACGGGGACGTGAAAACGCCTCCCCAGCACGACACGGAAAACTTAGGCCACCAGCACGGCGCGGGTTAAGTTCGACCCTCGATGTAAACAACACAGCACGATATTTGCTAGCTGAACTACTGAGAAAACTGGTTAGCACACATTGTATTGAAGATATTTATATTTTCCAAATGTGTTTTAACCCGCGCCCCGCTGGAGGTCCTGGATTTCCACGCCGTGCTGGGGGGGGGGGGGGGTGTTTGAACACCTACTTCTAACTCGACTCCTGGGCCACGTAGCGATTCGCGGAAGGCGGCGTTCGAAAGAGCGCCAAAAATAATAACGAAATCACTTCGGTCACTTTTTTGGTTAGGCTAAAGGTCACGTCACCAGTGGTCAAAGGCAAAATTTCGCCGATTTTCAGGTCAAATGTCGACAGTTTCCAAGAAGCCAACGCATAACTCGGGAACCGATATAGCTACAGCGCCGCGGAAAAGCGACTTCGATAGCCCTATTAACGCCCTTTCTGAATAATTATTTCAGATTTGACCTAGCGCCAACGGTTTTGCCTGCAGGGGGCAAAAACTGCCAAAATAACAGATTTTTTGGAAAGTGTTTCTGCAATAACTTTTGACTCAAGCCTTGCACGAGCTTACTTTTACCAACATGACCTGACCGGAAAGGGTCATGTTGCATATCAGTCGATCCGTATCGTCGAGCTGAACACATCCAAGGCGTTTTCATCGCTCTAGCATGCCTCTATCAAAAGGTATTCGCGAAAAACTGTTAGATACTATTCGTGACCTGAGATGACCTCAGGGGCATAAACAGGGGTCTCGGATACTATTTTCATGTTCAATGTGTCTTAGTTTCTTGTAATTCAGTGTTTGGGAGTGTTTATAATGGCTTTGGTCCAAAAGAGGCGCCTTTCAATTTTCTCCCATTGCACGATAGGACCGCGGCCGGAATTAGCGCGACATTGGTGGATTTGGCGACCTTTCCCAAATTGAGTTAAACTGTGTCACGTAGTTCAGAAATGTCCATGGACCACGAATCTGCAAATATTTTTCGTCCATAGTGTACAGCGTCCGCGCCACATCAGCCCAAACACAAAGTTTTGTGCCAAGCATCGTAGACCCGTTTTCGTACGGAGAAAAATAGCAGCTAATGTAGGTAAAAATTATATCTATTAGACGGCTTTATCAATATTTTCGACGTCTAACCTGATAGTTTAGACCATGGGCTACACGATGGAAGAAAAAAAAAAAACTCATAGCGGAATATATAAATACGCTTCAAATGTTAAGTTCTTTTGGTGCTTTAAAAATTGTGAGTTAATTTTACTGTTATAGATATTCTGGAATGCCGATATCAAAAGTCCCGCTAGGTCCCGCTGTTCTTTTATCAATATGGTGTTTACCAATCAATTGCCTTTCAGAAAATGTATAATTTAGCTGCGTCAGCCTGCGGCAGCGAAAATTAGGGGCATTTTTTTACTCCAGGTCGCCGCGGCCGGGAGCCGCGAGTAACAGAACCTCAGGAATCGAACAAGGTTGCCAAGTACCAACTATATTAAAGTTTTGTCCGGACATATCCGTACCTTCTATCGGAGTTTCTGATACACTTTTCTGACCCGTAATAAATTTGTTATATAGTCATGTAGGCCATCAGATTCCCATCTTCACGGTTTTGGTGGCTACATTATTTGCTTATCGGAATTTCCGGTGCCGTCATGACCTGGCCTGACAGGTGCTGCCGTCTTATCACGTGACCGAGCGGAGTCGAGGTCAGGGCAGGTCAACCGATTAATTAATCAATTAATTAATGAATTAATTAATGATTAATTAACTAAATTAATCAGAAACTGCTTAGAAAGTACACCGATTACCATTTTTATGATTCTACCATCCTTTTCATGTGAAAAGCGGGCACGAAATACGAAAAAGTACCGATGTCGCGCTAATTTTCGCTCCGGTCCCATTGTGCATTGACTTATAATGGGGAGGTCGCAAAATTGATCTGACCTTTGGTCATCGATATCAAAACTCTGAGACATGCAGAGTTTATCTCAGTATAGTTACAGCGCGGAGCGCCGCCGTTTTTGGCACACCTTATAATACATCAATTCTACACATGTATTAAAAATTTTAGACCAAGGTCATTTAAGGTCCGGTCACCAGGTCACTTGAAGTGACCTCACCTCATGCAAAGTTTCAATGTCCGCCATAGCTACACCAAGTGACCGATCGCTTCGAAAGTTTCAACGATTGCTAAGAGCAATAGTATGTACAAAATGTATTATAATGTGTGCCAAAAACGGCGGCGCTCCGCGCTGCCGTTTTTGAGATATTTGTGAAAAACACAGGGGGGGGGGGTGCGTGTGTTCAAACACCCCCCCCCCCAGCAGGGTGCGGTTTAAACACCGATGATGTACCGTTAAGTTAAACGCCATGCGATTGACTAACCGGCGCCGGGCCGGTGCTCGGCGCCACCTGCGTCATGAGAAGGGGGTGTTTGAACACCCCCTTCTCACTCGGCTCCTGGGCCACGTAGCGACACGCCGTAGACGGCGTTCGAAAGAGCGGCAGAAGTAATGAAGAAATTATATCGGCCACATTTTAGGTCAGCTCAAAAATCAGGTCAACAGAGGTCACCAAAGGTAAAATTTCGCCACTTTCCAGGTCAAACTTCGATAATTTCGACAAACCGGCGCATAGATTAGGAACGGTTTAGCGTGCAGGGGCCAAAAACTGCCAGAATAGGTAGATGGTTTTTGCGGGAACTGTTTTTCTGCAATACCTTTTGACTCAAAACATGCACGAGCTTACTTTCAGCAGCATCGTGTTCCTCTCGTCAAGGCGACGCATCGAAAGAACTATAAGTTGACCTCAAAAGTTCAACTTGAAAAATTTACTTGAGGTCAAGGTCATGACCTGACCAGAAAAGGTCATGCTGCATCAGTCGATCCGTATTGTAGTGCCAAACACATACATATAAGGTTTTTTCATCGCTCTAGCATGTCTCTGTCAAAAGTTATTTGCGAAAAACTGTAGGATACCATTTGTGACCTGAGATGACCTCAGGGACATAAAGAGGGGTCACGGGTACCATTTTCCGGTTCAGTTTGTCATGTCTACTTGTAATTCGATGTTCGAAAGTGATTAGAATGACGTTCGGCCAAAAGAGGCGCCTTTCAATTTTCTCCCATTGACTTATAATGGAGAGGTCGCAAAATTGAACTGACCTTAGGTCACCGATATCGAAGTTCCGAGAGATACATTTTGTGTATCATTTTTATAATTATTGTATACATTATGTGTATTGTGTATGCTGTTATTTTATCAGTTGCTCAAAGTTTCAAAGTGATCAGTCACTCGGTGTAGCTGTGATAGGCATTGAAATTTTCATGTAGTAAGGTCACTTGACGTGATATGGTGACCTGACCTTGGATGACTTTGGTCTGAAGTTTTCACAGAAGGTGTAGAAAAGATGTATGATAAGATGTGCAAAACACGGCGGCACGCTGAGCCGCCGTTTTTTAGATATTCGCGAGAAACCGGAGGGGTTGTTTAACCCGCGCCCGGCTGGGGGTCCTGGATTTCCACGCCCTGCTGGGGGGGGGGGTGTTTGAACACCCCCCCCCCTTGTAACTCGGCTCCTGGGCCACGTAGCGATACGCGGAAGGCGGCGTTCGAAAGAGCGTCAAAAATAATGAGGAAATCACTTCGGTCAATTTTTTGGTCAGGTCAAAGGTCAGGTCACCAGAGGTCATTGAAGGCAAAATTTCGCCGATTTCCAGGTCGAATGTCGAAAATTTCCAAGAAGCCAACGCATAACTCGGGAACCAATAGAGCTACAGCGCCGCGGAAAAGCGCATTCGATAGCCCTATTAACCCGGCACCGCCTGGGCTATTTCCGTACCCACGACAGCCTGGCGGGGTCGGATCCGACCCCCCCTGTTATCTCGAGAACCAATGGTCGTATCGAGCCCCACGAGGCGGCGTTCGAAAGGTCTCTACGAGACCTTCCCAAAGCACTCTTGAGATTTTAAGATTGAGGTCAACTTTCGGGTCAAGGTCAGGTCAAAGGTCAAATTCAGGGGTTTTGCATGAATCGGCTTACGGACAGCGGAATCGATAGCTGCTGCTCGAAACTCACCAAAAATGACCTCAAAGGCCTAGTGAAGGTACCGTGTGCGTATAGGGGTCATACTAGGTACAGGTCAAGGTCAGGTCAGGTCACGAAAGGTCACGGTTTTCACTTTCTGCTACATGGGCGTGCGACACATGTTTTATGGCTTATCTTTCACGCCGAATCCGATGGTAATGGTTATATGTGACCCCAAGTCACTGTGCTGGTGATAAGTGTGCATTGAAAGCATAAAAAATCGTTTATACTATACATAACTAAACGAGGGCAAAGAAAAAAGGTCAATTTTTCAACTTTTTATTTTTGACATAAAAATGCACTTTTCTAGACGAGCTTTGTCCCAGGAATCTAGTGGTGCCATTTGTTTTCACATGCGATTTTCAGAAGTCCCTCTAATTCACGAAAATGCTTATGACGTCACCATGCCCTATGCATGTTGGAGCTATTTTTTACAATTTGGGGGTCAAAAATCAAGATAGAAAGTTGAAATTTGGGGCATCTAATGTTCTAATAGAGCTCTACAACACATATTCCGGTTTTTTGGTAATTCCCAAAATTTTGGATTTTATTAGCTGTTTTCCAAAAAATATTGTTTTTTGAATTTTTTAGGGGTGAAAAACGCATTTTATGCAAAATCCGAGATAGCCATTTTAAAGAACTCGTTGAGCTGCGTCTTTTGATGTCCTTAATTTGCAATTTGCTTTAAACCCTGATTTTTGGCGATTTTTTAAACATTTACCACTTTTTGACTAAAAAGCCATGTAGTTACATCACTAAAATCGATATATCTCAAAAAATTTTGGAAATTTTTTCTTAAAAATTGCACAGGAGACGTCAAATTGATGGGGGAGAAGGTATGCCAAGTTTCAAGTAGGTAGCGAAAGTGGTTCATGAGTTATTCAAGAAAAACGGAGGGGAGGGGGTCGGATCCGACTCCCCCCCCCCTGGCGGTCGCGGGTTAAAGGGACTATCCCACCTTTAACATGGGGTTTGAGTTGAGATAGCCAAGTTTGCGGCGAGGTTCAGAAACCACTATCTATCTAGGTTGCAACCCCCGCGGCCTCTTGGTGTTGAAGAAATTCGTTCCCTTCATTTAAAAATGGGCCTTGTACAAGGCCCTATCTTCAACATGGAGCGACCGTTAGTGTGACGTCACCTCGTTTAGTCATTCTGATTTAAATGGGTTTGTTCGTTGAAAAATCGCTTAAAACTTGGTTTGAACTTTGTTGTGGTGCCTACAGAGTAAAAAGAATCAGCTTTATGACAGTAATGTGGCCTGGGGAAGGAGGTAATTTTGGGCTGTGACGTCACATATTTGAAAGTTTGTGTTTGGAATATGGAAAGCCTAAGATGTTTAATGAAAAATAAATGCCAGAACCGTGTTCCTGGTCATCCAATCTATCAAGTTGGGCACAATTTAACTGGTTTTAACAACATTTTAGAAGGTGGGATAGTCCCTTTAACGCCCTTTCTGAGTAATTCTCTCAGATTTGACCTAACGTCAACGGTTTTGCCTGCAGGGGGCAAAAACTGCAAAATAGCCGATTTTTCGAAAACAGTTTTTCTGCAATAACTTTTGACCCAAGCCTTGTACGAGCTTACTTTTACCGGAATCGTGTTCCTCTCGTCAAGACGCATCGAATGAACCATAACTTGACCTTGAAAGGTCAACTTAAAAATTTGACCTCAGGTCAAGGTCATGACCTGACCGGAAAGGGTCATGTTGCATATCAGTCGATCCGTATCGTCGAGCTGAACACATCTAAGGCGTTTTCATCGCTCTAGCATGCCTCTATCAAAAGTTATTGGTGAAAAACTGTTAGATACCATTCGTGACCTAAGATGACCTCAGGGCATAAACAAGGGTCACAGACACCATTTTCATGTTCAGTGTGTCTAAACCACTTGTAATTCGGTGTTTGTGAGTGTTTATAATGTCTTTCATCCAAAAGAGGCGCATTTCAATTTTCTCCCATTGACTTATAATGGGGTGGTCGCAAAATTGACCTGACCTTAGGTCATCGATATCAAAATTCTGAGATATACATTTTGTACATGCTATTGCTCTTAGCAATCGCTGAAAGTTTCAAAGCGAGCGGTCACTCGGTGTAGCTATGACAGACATTGAAAGTTATTATGAGGTGAGGTCACTTCAAGTGACCTGGTGACCTGACCTTGAATGACCTTGGTCTGAAATTTTCACAACATGTGTAGAATTGATGTATGATAAGGTGTACCAAAAACGGCGGCGCTCCGCGCCGCCGTTTTTGAGATATTCGCGAAAAACCACAAGGGGGGTGTTCAAACACCCTCCAGCAGGGCGCGGGTTAAACAGTCCCCCCCGCAGTGCGTGGGTAGGGGTATGTGATCAAGGATGAAGGTGTTACATACCTATGCACGTTTGCCTCATTTACCTACATATGCACACCCGCCAATATAATAGATTTCTCACGGTCTTGATTCCCGCTTCTCCTCGTCGCCTGCTCGGCACCGGTCCACGCGGCACCCGCAGCGTCGATAGTCGGCCGGTGCAGCGTTCAGAGGTATCGTGTTCCCGCCTGCTCGGAGCCATTCCCCTCGGCACCCTCCAACCGCCCGCAGCGTCGATAGCCGGCCGGTGCAGCGTCCAGAGGTATCGTGTTTCTAAGGGACTTAGTGGCATTCCACTCTATTTCCTGGTGGCTTCCCAAAAACCACTGCCACAGCACCATTACCCCATCTGGTGGCTGACTTGTTAAATATCAATTCACCCGGCGTCAACCAGAGGCATTTTGTACCTTCCGATTTTAGACGATGCGATTTTGTATGATACGATCATCTAGTTTTGTACGTTGCAATTTTGTATGATACGCGTTTGTTTGATCTGCCATTGTACGTTCCAATTTTGTACGTTCTGATCATTGTTTGATTTGCCATTGTACGCTTTACCCATTGGACGGTAAACTTTTGTACGTTGGGATTTTGTACGCTGCGCTTTTGTACGTTTGGGCTGTCCCCTACCTGGCCTGTTTTGTAGGTTTTGCGCGTTGTATGTTGCGATTTTGTATGTTTTGAGGATTGTACGCTGCGCTTTTGTATGCTTTGATAGCCACCCGCCCGCGGCTCCGCCGTCCGCCGCTGCCGCCGTCCCAGGACGGGACGGGAGAGCAGAGACGATCCCAGCGGCGGGAGAGAAGAGACGATCCCAGCGGCGGGAGAGAAGAGACGATTCCAGCGGCGGGACGGGAGAGAAGAGACGATCCCAGGGCGGGACGAGGGAGAAGAGACGATCCCAGGGCGGGAGAGAAGAGACGATCCCAGGGCGGGAGAGAAGAGACGATCCCAGCGGCGGGACGGGAGAGAAGGGACGATCCAAGCGGCGGGACGGGAGAGAAGAGACGATCCCAGCGGCGAGACGGGAGGGAAGAGACGATCCCAGCGGCGAGACGGGAGGGAAGAGACGATCCCAGCGGCGGGGCGGGAGAGAAGAGACGATACCAGGGCGGGAGAGAAGAGACGATCCCGCGGCAGTCGGGTAGTCGAGCATAACAATTAGATGCCGCACGAACGATACATTTACAATCATCTACACTTACAGACGAGGCAAATGGGTCTGACTTTCCCCGAGTTAAAGCACTGAGCACTCAGCATTGATGCACTGAGCTGTATAGCAGTCGGCTCCGTGGCCCATGCCTTAGTTATACAGTTGTAATGTAGCGTGTGTGTGAACCCCAAACAAACGCGGCGCATCTGGGGCGACTGTGGCGCGTCTGAGACGTTTGTGGTGCGGCTGAGGCGATTGTGGTGCTTCGCCTCATTTGCATGTTTGAAGCGCGCGTTGACGGCTGTGTGGCTCGTCTCGTCTCGGCTCCTCC
This sequence comes from Amphibalanus amphitrite, assembly GCF_019059575.1. Lineage (NCBI taxonomy): Eukaryota > Metazoa > Arthropoda > Thecostraca > Balanomorpha > Balanidae > Amphibalanus > Amphibalanus amphitrite. The sequence goes on from NW_024882046.1 coordinate 161,582, forward strand.
TCCCTCCATCCTCTCTCTCTCTCTCTCTCTCTCTCTCTCTCTCTCTCTCTCTCTCTCTCTCTCTCTCTCTCTCTCTCTCTCTCTCTCTCTCTCTCTCTCTCTCTCTCTCTCTCTCTCTCTCTCTCTCTCTCTCTCTCTCTCTCTCTCTCTCTCTCTCTCTTCCCCCTCTCTCTCCTCGGCTCCTCCCTCCATCCTCTCTCTCTCTCTCTCTCTCTCTCTCTCTCTCTCTCTCTCTCTCTCTCTCTCTCTCTCTCTCTCTCTCTCTCTCTCTCTCTCTCTCTCTCTCTCTCTCTCTCTCTCTCTCTCTCTCTCTCTCTCGTGTCTGTCATTTTCCGGCCAGCTATCCGAAACGATGTGTCAGGGAGGACGTTGGGGTCGGAGCGGCGACCGCACGATCCCGCAGCCCCAAACAATCACTAACGCCGCCTCAGAGACTGCTCCGCCGATAGCATGAAATGGTGAAGACAGCTCACAGACGGCATATGAATGTTTCATCGCTTAGTTAGCCAACGTCGTTATTCCGGCGGATTATTTGTTGGCTGTTTTGCGGTCAAACGCTGGTGACGACATTTGAGTTATGACGTTAACTGATTGGTCAATGTTGATGAGGCTAATTAATGTTAAATGTGTTGCCCGTGCTCTCAGTAATATAAGCATAGTACCCAAGGAAGCAGTAATCAATCATGTCACTGCACTTGAGCGCTCCGAATGCTTTTTAGAATGGTTTGCGATTGAAGTTGCATTAGCTTCTACGGGTGATTTATCTCATGGTTAGAGACGATGGCTAATATTATCATAAAAAATCATCACAATGTGTTTTCTAATAGCTTAGAACTTTGCGTATTGTATGAATGCATCAATACCACTACCATATAGGAACCAAGTACCTACCTACCTACGAACAATACGCACAACGCAGTAATTTCGCAAAACGGCGTGTCACCATTTTAACGCCAATTGATAAAGCAGAATTGCATGTAAGGATCTTGACGGGATCTGAAAGAAAGGGAAGTGGAATGTGGATACATCAAGTATCAATTGCTAATCCGCATATGTAGCCTGGCTGTTGGGATGCATGACACATTTTTACAAATATAAAAATAGCACTTCTCAGATATCTATTTGGGATGAAAATATTTTTCCCATTAGGTGAGATTTTACCTACACCTAAAATTCTGAAAAGTGGAGGCTGCAGGGCATTGAGTGTGTAATTGAGGCATGCCTGAACCTCAATCAGGTACACGGTAGAAACAGAAAGGGATTTTGTATGTAAACATTGATTCTCTCTCTATTTCGGCCAGGGAAACGCACCTGTTTTACTGGTCCCGTCCGTCGTGGCCAGGTGATGTCGGCGGCACTCGATCAGCCGGCAGACCACGCAGCGTGCCTCGCCTCTGCAGTAACCGACGGCACCCCGCACGACCTCTCAGCCCGGCGGCCGGCGCGCGACTGAGGTGCTCGGCCCGCGGGACGCCGCGACTGAGGCGCCGCTCCGCCGACAGGAGGATCAGGGGTCCGGTGGGTAGGTGGCGGGTAATGGGAGGGGTCCGGAGGGGGTAATGGGAGGGGTCCGGTGGGTAGGTGGTGGGTAATGGGAGGGGTCCGGTGGTGGGTAATAAGAAGGGTCCGGTGGTGGATACTCGGAGAGTACGGTCAGGGGCGGTCACAGACTTGGCGTTTGGCGGGGAGGGCAGCTTGGCAAAGAGACCCTTGCCTTACCCTCGGAGGGGCCCGGTGCTATGTAAATAGGTATTGATAGTACTTCGATGCCTATCGCCTAGAGGCTGAAATGGGGCCCAACAATGCTGGACCCCAGAGGCCAGCAGAGGCCCCTCAAAGGCCAAGATGGGCACTCAGAGACCGAGATGCGGGCCCTTAGAGGCCGGCATCGGGTCTTCAGAAGCCAGTGCGGGGCCCTCAGAGACACGTGAAGGTTAGTCTTGGGATACCAGAGACAGATATGAGACCACCTGGCCACATGGGGTAATCCAGGGATCATTAATCGGGCCAATCTTGTTTTTAATTTTTACAAACGATTTACCGTCATACCTTGAGGATAGCCCAAAATTGTAATGTACGCCGACGACGTGCAGTTTCTCCATCAGGGTCAACCGCGTCACATTTTGGATCTCCAGCAGAGAGTGGAACACACGGTCAACACAGCTCACCGATGGTTTACTGCAAACAGCCTAAAAATTAATCCTACAAAAACAGATCTGGTGTTAATTAACCCTCGCCGGACCTATTGGTTTTCTACATACGCCCCGGCCGAGGGGGGGGGGGGGCGGGTACGACCCCCCCTCGCCGTTTCGCCCCTGGTGGAGCTAGCGCGTCGCGGAAAAAAACGAGCGTGTGCGCCGTTACGAGACGCAGAGATTGGTACCCGATTTTAAGGTCCTAGGTCAACCGGTGACCTCTGAGGTCAGGTCAAGTGCCCAAAGGTACGGTTCAGTTTTTGGTGAATAACTTCGCGGAAAATGGCCGCAGAGCCGCGATTTTGGCAGCATCGTGTTCGCCTCGCTCAGGCGCGTCGAATGATATACTTTTTGTTCGGGTCAGGTCAACTTGGGGTGTTGACCTCAGGTCAAGGTCAGGTCAGCACCCTAAGGTCACGAAGTTGGTCGAAAGGGGTCATGTCGCATATCATTCGATTCGGCAGGTCTTCCTGAGTCCATTGGTGGCTTTCCCGGCTCGCTAGCTCAATTTGATCAAGAGTTATTGACGAAAAACTAATATGACCTTGATGACGTCATAAATGACGTCACGAAAGGTCAACATTGCAAAAGTGACGCATCTAACCTTGCAAGGAGTGCATCAAATCGCGATTCTGTGTGCTTGAGATAGTTGGAGATCGTTCCCGGCGCCAGAATAGCAGTTTGGATTTTTCCCCATTGACTTATAATGGTGAGGTCACGAAAATGACCTGACCTCATATGACCTTTAGGAAAAATCCGAGATATACAAGTTGTGAGACTCATAATGGATACTAGATCCTGCAAGTTTCATTTCCCTGTGACATCTCCTCTGGCAGTGAGGGCGTTGCGAAGTTGCGACATCTGAAGACCGTGCAGAGGTTCACTTATGACGTCATAGGTCAGTGACCTGACCTGACCCAAAAATGCGGTTGGTGTCAAAAGATGCGGCTTGGATCAAAGGTCAGGTATGCCAAGTTTCAGCTCTCTACCTCCGGCGTGTTTGGAGTTATCGCGAAAAAACCCTATGGGGGGGGCGGCACCCGCCCCCCCCCCTCGGCCGGCGAGGGTTAAGTCCAAAAGGCGTCAACTGAACCATAACTTCACGATCAATTTCGGCAATGCTGAAATTCCTCTGTCACCCGCTGTCAAAGTTCTCGGTATGACACTGGACAGTAATCTGTCATTTGACGCTCAGGTGTCAACCGTTATTCGTCGCTGTTATGCTACCATGGGAGGTCTCGCAAAATTGGCGCGGTCTCTCCCGGAGGAGGTGAAGAAAATGATAATCGAATCTTTAGTTTTTCCCCATTTAGTTTATTGCATGTCAGTCTGGGCCGGATGTGGGACAACTCAGAGGCAGCGTATTCAAAAGGTTATCAACCACTGTGCGCAGATAGTGAAGGGTGTTCCGCGATCTGCCCATGTATCGGCGATACTGAGTGAATTGAGCTGGCCGAACGTGGATGTTTTGGTGGCTGAGCGTGACATGGCCATGATGCACAGCATACTGTATAACGACCAAGCGCCGGCCAGTCTGCGTGAGCGCGTTGTGTATCGCGACACTGTGTCAGTGCGAGACACGAGAGCGACCGATGCCGGTCAGCTGCAGTTGCCGCGAGTCCGCACCGAGCACGCTCGGAAGTTTTTCAACTCCCGAGCCGCGGCACAGTGGAACAGCGCGCCCGCAGAGATCAGGGAAGCTAGCACCGCCGCAAAGTGTCGCAGAATGGCTAGAGATCATTTTACTAGAACCGATTAGATGGTGAGCATGATATGTGATAGCGCTCTTTTAAAGGTGTATATATTTTTTTAGAGTTTTTAATGTCGCTTTGTTTTAACTCGACCATGTTTTAACTATACATAGTTCAATCGTCTGTGTTCCTGTGTACTGACGCAAAGACGTAAGAGCCACGGTGAGTGGAAGTCTTTAAGAAATAAATGATGATGATGATGATGGCACCAGAGGCCGGTGTGAGGCCCTGAGACGCCGGTTGGGGCCGCCTGAGGCTGGTTTAGGGGCCCCCAAAGGTCAGTGGAGGGCCCTCAGAGGTCGATGTGGCCCATCAGTGCAGCGGTCAAAGTGGGCGCTTGACCGCCACTGAAGGGCCCTCACTCCTCAGATATCAGTGTAGGACCCTTAAAGACCGGTATGGGAGCTTAACAGCTGGTGTGGGCTTCTTGAGCCTCGTGCCGGTCGAATAAGGGCCAGGGGCCAGGGCCCATCGGTGTTGGGGGGGGGGGGGGGGCAAATTATACAATGGCCCGCCCCTCCTGATTTGACTCGGTTGGTGAAATGACCCAGATGCCCCTTCCCCCTGCGACCGCCACTGGGTTCGGTGTGTAACTGTGTAGGTGGTGGGTACCGCGAGGTTGGTCCGCCGAGTGTTTTGCACATACCTACGTGAAATCGATTACCTACTCAGCCGCGAAAAAAATGAAACACGATAAGGCGTTATAAACTGACATCATTTTGACCAGCTACTTCGTGCATGAAACGCTAATTTTCGACAGATTCCGCCTGCCGGTTTAATAACGTCGACAAACTTCTATGTTTAGTGGGCACAATGCACGCACATGGTACATACATAGCTTTGATGGCTTTGATAGAACTAATATGTGAATCTTCAATAAGGCATCAGTTTAGTAGGTATCAGTAGCATCAATTTAGGTACTTTATATGGACAACCTTGAAACGAACAACAACGAAAACGTTTGGCGCAGGTGCGTAATGTCTGTCGCCGCAGGATGGGTGCTCATGATAACCATGCGGCTTATAACTTAAAATAGAATAAATTAACCACAGCGTGCCCAATTGAAATATTAGGATCTGTCTCTTCTGACTTCTGAGGGTAAGTTTCCTCTATTTTGGTTGTGTAAGCCGTCTTGGTCTGATGAAGTAGATACCTAGGGACTCTAGGGTTGATTTAAATTTTGTCTCACGAGGAACAGCGTGGGTTTGCCGGTAGAAACTAGCCATTTGTTCACGGAATATCAACAAATTTCTCCATTTATTACTCAAATTAACAACTTCTTCAGTAACATTGCTGGGCTGCTCTATCTCTATCTTCTCTATCAATATGACACTGAGAAGTGACAGTGAGGAATGAGGATGTCTGTCACAGATGCATGAATTGCATGTTGCCATGTTTTGAGACTGAACGGCAATGAACATTTAAAGGGACCATCCCACCATAGGCGGCGGAACGGGGAGGGCACGAGGGCATCGTGCCCCCCTTTGATTTTGGCATTTTAACATTAGCTCTATGGGCGTTGCATGGAAAGAATGGGACCAAAAGTTGGCAGTGCCCTTCTTTAAATGAAGGTGTTCTGCCGCTACTGAATCCCACCTTCAAAAAGTTAATGAATTGGCATAAAGAAGATGTCCCTTGGTTCGGAAAGATCAAAAATGAATATCTACCAAATTTCACTGAAAAGTATTCATTGGTTTTCAAGATATTAGGCTTTAACTTTTGTTTACTTTTTGGGATCTCTGCTGTTCCTAGCGACTTATTTGGAAGCAGCCTCAAAGTGTGGCAGACGTTGCGCGCCTAACAGTGTATACCACCAGGTGTTAACCATGGTTTTAGTGTAAGATTTAAAAATCGTTAGATCTCCACTGACTTCAAAAATTCTAAGGGGGCATTCCAATGCATTAGCCCCTTAGAATCGGAAAACTGCAAGTTTGAAATTCCATTTCTCCAAATTAAAGCATTTTTCGATGTTGTGAGCCCCAACCCGGTATTTGCAGGCCATGGCTACCAATTTGGCTATCTCAACTCAAAACTAACTAAATGTTAAGGTGGGATGGTCACTTTAATGTACCTATGGTTCCACTGGTCATGAAAATGAAATTGATTCAAGGTTTATTATTAGCTACCTGTGATTTGTTGGTTTGGCCAGCATTTTATGTCCTCCCTAGTCCCTCTTCAAAAATGAAAAACTGAAGTTTCACCCCTCTTCACTAATGGCATGGATGATGGACATTCTCTTTTGAAAGTACTGCGTATTGGTTCAGTGGATCCATCGAGCTTAACCAAGGTAGGCCTGCTAAATTTTAGTCACCAAATTAATTGACCTATGTGATGGACGTTGATTATCGATGTCAATAGGTTTGGTGCTACTGCTTGGTGGATCCATCATCAATGCACATTGCTCGCTGCACGATGCTTTCAAGAGGGACTGAACACTCTGACTGCTAGCCCATTTTCATGATCATCTGTAAAAGTAGCTGCTCTAAAGCATAAATATTATTATTTGATAATGTGAACACCATTTGTGCCCCTTCTCTGGCAAGCAATTAATTAAAATTCTCAATATTGAAGTATTGAAGCCACATAATCAGGTTCTAAATTGCATCTCATGTCGCAGCTAAACTTCCTGTGTGCTCATGGAGTGGGTTATCACCTTGACTTCTCAGGTGCCCCTGGGGCTGCCTTATACAATGATGGTAAAATTACTATAAACACACTTTGAGTTTGTTGTACTTTTGAACAAAATCCTCACTGCATTTGCATTTTTCCATGGCATTATCCAATGATCAATAGATAACATGCATTATTCAATCACATTTCTTCATTTCATCTCTGCAACTCTAAAATATTTTATCCCCTCATGGTATCTGCAAGCTATTTGCTGCTGAAAATCTTAAGTAATTATTTTACAGATTTACAAAAGATATGAAAAGATATGAAAAAAGATATAGGTAACAAATATTTTCACTGTTGAATAAATGTCAGATGAAAACAGAAGATATGAAAAATTACAATTTGAGATACCTTGAACTGTGATGTGAGTGAATGCCCGACTGGAAAAAAAATTGCATTCACTACGCTGGAGTCTTCAGCAGTTGCGCTGCGCCGAAATTTTGGCGCAACGGTCTGTGCGCCGAAACTTATTGCGGTGTTATGCCGCGTCAAAACTACCTTTTGCGCTTAAAAAACACTATGTGGCAAAACTGTCCAGATTGCACATGGGCCTTCCCAGACGAGAGAAGAGGCCTTCCTCTGTAAAGACACATCGAATCGGTTCCTGCTCTTGCCTGACCGTACTGCTCGGACGACACGTGCGACAGGCCGCCGACGTAATCGTGCAGAGCAGCGAACTCCTGGGGCAGGGGCATCACAGGGAGCGCCTCGAAGATGGCCCGATTCAGCTACACATCGAATGTGCCGTCAAATGATGACGATCTTAACAGCTTTGGGGCCGTACGCAGCTGTCTCTTATCGCCTTGTTGTGCTGTGCCCACTGCCCAAGGCGGTTGCGCCGAAAAAAAAATTCGGCGCACGCTGGTTTACGCTGGAGTGCGCCGAAATTTTCGGCGCAGTCTGTCTATTTACGCTGAAGTGCGCCGAAAATTTTCGGCGCATGCACCGAATTACGCTGAAGTTCTCGATGAGAACGTGTATTTTTTTTTCCAGTCGGTAGTGAATGAATTCACAACTCTGCGGTGCTTAGCACTTCCTCATCTCTTCTCACCATCTCCTTTTCAGGGCCGGCTGTGGTGCAGCTGAGCACCTCTGAGCAAAGATGGCAGCTGGACCTATATCAGAGAGGAACCAGGGTGAGTTACGATAGACACGTCGTTCAAATTATTCTCACACCCCAACAGGCTTTGTCCCAATGGCATGTGAAGTCATTAGATAAAAATTCCAATTTTATCAGCACTTACTGTCTTTTTGGGTCCGGACCGTGTCGCCATTTACCTGTGATACGTTAAACGTTTGATTAAAATTTTCACCGATGAACCGGGGGCGGGCAAGGTCGGCTGGCGGGTGGGTCCGAAGTCCGAGGTGTCATTCGCTATAAGCATCGCTTAGCGGGGCGCCCGGGCCCAAAGCCACCCATTCATTCATTCGGGCTAAATTCCTAAAAAGAACCACAGGCTTTTATTCTATGTGAGCTAGAGAATTTCATAGCCGCATTCTAAGACATCTGTGTTGCCTGTTTTGCTATCCTCTGATAGAAAACAGTAGTGTATTCGACTTCTGTTCTCTTAGTAGTCAGTTCCCCTACGTCGGCTGGTGGCCGTATCTGTAACCACTGTTTCGCTGCGCCGCCGCCAGATGCCACCATCTACTGCGGCGGCCTGGACGAGAAGGTGAACGAGTCGATCCTGTGGGAGCTGTTCGTCCAGGCCGGCCCGGTCGGTGAGTAGACACGGACAGATGACAGGCAGGGGCACCGTCAGACGCCGGCGGCGGTTCACAGGCGCCGCCGTCAGTCCCACTGAGGGAGGACCTGTCTGGTCAGCCGACACATCAGCTCTGCTGAGAATGTGCTCTGGAGCAGGTGCTACCTCTGCGCGGAGTGACCGCCACCGTCTCCCGTCGGGGGGATATAAATGTCTGACTTCTGAGGGGGACACCCGCTCAGTTCTCGCTGTCCCGTCCACGATATTGTACAGTTGACTACAGAAAAATGTTCCACTTTTCTCAGGCAGTTAGTTGCCTGGAAGGGTAGGCTGTGCCGCATTACACGGGCTGAGTTTGCAAATTATAGCTTTGACCAAAGGCTCACGCTTAATTGCGTGATAAACGGCACAAGTTAGGGTTCCAGTCAAGTGTCAACTCATAGCTTCTGAGGAGTGGAACATCATTCTGTAGTCAACTCTACTTCCCCGCCAAGGGCTGACCCAGCGGGAATCACTGACCCCTCCCCGCTCTGCCCGCTCTACCCGGCCCTGCCATCCGCCGCTGTCCGTCCGCTGTGTTCTTTCTCACCCGCCTGTGCGCCGCCAGTGAACGTGCACATGCCCAAGGACCGGGTCACCATGAACCACCAGGGCTACGGCTTTGTCGAGTTCATGGGTGAGGACGACGCCGACTACGCCATCAAAGTGATGAACATGATCAAACTCTACGGGAAGCCGATACGAGTGAACAAGGTGAGGGCCGGCAGGGCGCTGCTGCCACAGGCGTTCAGTGCGACTCGTGGTCCACCTGGTGTCGTCGTTTGGGGCGCTTGGCTTAGCTATCATATGTTCTATTTGTTTATTGGGGGTTATGGGCGCGCCGACTGCGAGGTCATTTTGCGCCCATCATATGTTCCATGCGCTAGCCATGGATGCTTTGACTGTCTACTGACACTGACTTCAGGGCGCTGACTTTGTATGTACAGGGCCCAGGCAGTTCCTGTTGAGTACCACTGTTTGCCTACACTCACCAGTGACCGGTGACGGTGACTGTAGACCTCTGTCTGACCCGAACCCCTATCCCCGGCGTGCGCAGGCGTCAGCGCACCAGAAGAACCTGGACGTGGGGGCCAACATCTTCATCGGCAACCTGGACCCGGAGGTGGACGAAAAACTGCTCTACGACACATTCTCCGCCTTCGGAGTCATCCTGCAGACGCCCAAGGTGAAACACACGACCGACTCAGCTGAAACCATCCAATGTATTGCCGGTTACAATATCCACTGTTTATTATGTGTGTGGTTCTGGCCTGTCAACGACGCTTCTGCGGTCCAATGTAGCCTGCTCGGTCCCCTGTGCTCTCACCATATCAGCAGCCCTCAGTGCCCTGAGCGTACGTACGCCTTGTCTACGACCCACAGATCATGCGCGACCCGGAGACGGGAAACAGCAAGGGTTTCGCCTTCATCAACTACGCCAGTTTCGACGCGTCGGACGCCGCCATCGACGCGATGAACGGCCAGTACCTGTGCAACCGGGCCATCTCCATCTCGTACGCCTTCAAAAAGGACGCCAAGGTGGGTGACGCGCCGCCGCGCCGGCCGCTGCACGGTGGCCGGGAGGGGGGGGGGGCGCTCTGCTTTCTGGGCTAACCTGCCCGAGGGGGGGGGGGGGGGTGCGGGCTGGGAGACCTGCTCAGTTCTCTCACTAATTGGCCCGTGACGACTGACAAGTGAGCTAGACCTGCCGTTTCACTAGCAGTGTGCAATGGACTGCGTATCTTATTCCACCATCCAGCCCAACCCCTGTTCGCGTTATTTTTATCCAGCATGCGATACCTAGTGGGATGAATAAAAACCAACTTATTTGGCTTAGATAAAACCTGTTGCAATTTTCAAAAGCCGGGAGACTGGAGCAATACCTAAAAATTAAAATCATTTTTAAATAGAAATTGTTTCATCCTTCTAGATGTATTCTTATGATAAATCGTGTTTGATGGTTTTTTTCCTACATTTCCGATGAATTCGGTGCGTGGGCAAATCGATTCCGTCCAATGTATCCAGTGTGTATAAATCCAGTTGGATCTAGTGGCAGGCCAGATCTAGTTATGCGCAGTATCGACGGAGCGGCAGCTGGGGTATTCCTGAGGTGGGGCCAGACGTATCGGTTACGTGTTTGATCATCACATTCATACAGCACGCTCGTCACGCGGCGGCCGTGGGCGAGGAAATGAACAAACCGAATCCCGGCAGCGTACATTTTTCTGTTCCTCAGATGCTGTTCATTTTTTATATATAATTATGTCATAAAAATCACACAGATCTCATAGCTGGATCACATAGACCTGAATCGTGTGAAATGAAACACTGCCTTATTTCGTTCGTGTCATCTCCGTTGTCTGGGCATTACCCTGTGCCACCGGTGTGTGTCTGACGCTGTGTAGGTTCTGTGTCGCCGCCGGCGCGTCGGTCTGGACGGGGTCGCGGCTCCCGGGGCCGTCTGCCGCCCTGCCCCTGACGCTCCTCCCGTGTCCGGCAGGGAGAGCGGCACGGCTCGGCCGCCGAGCGGCTGCTGGCCGCCCAGAACCCGCTCTCACAGGCTGACCGGCCGCACCAGCTGTTCGCCGACGCGCCGCCGCCGCCGTCGGGCACGGCGCTGCCGCCGCCGCCGGCGCCGCCTCCGCCGCTGCCGAGCGCGCCGCCGCCGCCGGTGGGCCAGCCGCCGCCGCTGCCGGCGTTCAGCGGCCCGCCGCCGCTGCCGCCGCCGGGCCCGCTGCCCGGACAGCCGCCGCTGCCCAGCCAGCCGCCGCCGCTGCCGGTGCCGCCGACCGGCGGGCCGCCCGGTGAGAGCCGCCGCCGGGCCGACCCCGGGTCACCAGCGCACGGTAGGCGATCGGGCCGGTCTAGCCTCGCGAAACCTCAAAGACACTTTTTCCGAAAATTGGAAAACAACGCATACTAGTCGACAGAAAATTCATCAGAGATTACGATTAGTGCATTTGCATGGCTCAGGAGACATTTTTTCGTAGACAAAAGTATCGTTAAAGACAGCGTTCCGTAACACTTCATAAGGGGGATAATCACAGCCGATGTTTACGCTCTTTGAATATTTTGCGAAACGATGAAATTGTTAGGTGTTGAGCATCCATTTTGCATGGAAAGTGAAATTTAGATGTTTAGACGATTCCGCCATAGAAAGCAAGTAGACAAAATCAGTTCAAAATGTCTTACAATTAGGTTAACTTTTTATACTTTTTTTTTTCTACCACTGAACATTACGTTCACTGAATTAACCAAGCCCAGCAAAAAAGTTTTGCGAGGATGAACTGAAAATAATGCTGTATCGCATGCACTAAGACACTATCTATTAGGGGAGCCAGTGAAAATTTGCAGCCACTTGCAGCCCTGGCATCCAGACACTTCTTTCTTCTCAGGGTTGGCCGTGGCTTGGTGCACTTGAGCACAAGTGGTAAATTCCCCAAAGGGTGTTTTCGCGATAGCTCAAAACACCCAGGCAATAGAGAGCTGCAACTTGGCATACCTGACCTTTGATGCACGCTGGATCTTGTGACACCAACCGCACTTTCAAGTCAGGTCAGGTCACTGACCTATGACGTCATAAATGAACCTCTGCACGATCCTCAGATGTCGCAACCTTGCAACGCTCTCAGTGACAGAGTAACTTTCACAGGGAGGTGAGACTTGCAGGACTTATTGTCCTTTAGAGGTCTTACAACTTTTATACCTCAGATTTTTCCTAAATGTCACATTAAGTCAGGTTGGTCACGTGACCTCACCTTTAAGTCAATGGGGAAATATGTATGAAAACTGTTATTTTGACGCCAGGAATGATATTCGATTGTCTCAAGTACATGGAATCGTTACTTCATGCACTCCTTGCAAGATCTGATGCTGCATTTTTGCATTGTTGACCTTGCATGACGTCATTTATGACGTCACTAGGGTCATACGAGTTTCTCGTCAATAACTCCCGATCAAATTGAGCTAGAGAGTCGACAAGGTCGCCAATGGACTCTGGAAGACCTGCCGAATCGAATGATGTGCGATATGACCTCCTTCGACCAACTTCGTGATTTGAAGACCTCTGACCTGACCTTGACTCGAGGTCAACACCTTACGGTGGCCTCACCTGAACAAAAAGTATACCATTCGACGCGCCTGAGCAAGGCGAACACGACGATGTCAAAATCGTGGTTCTGCGGCCACTTTTTGCGAAGTTATTTACCAAAAACCAAACCCGCTGCTTGGGTCACGTTATGAAATGGGGCCTTGCCGGGCGATATTTACGCTGTTTCATGATATGTATAAATTGGTAGGGCATAATCTTTTGAATAAAAAGTTGGTTTGGAAGCAATTTTCTACGGAGGTACACACCATTTCAATGTCCTACCCAGCTCATATCGTCATAAATTTCGACCTACCCTCAAAAGTATTCATGCGTTATTCGAGCGGCAATTAGGCAAATTGCAAGCTCGCCACAGAGCACAAATCCTTAAAGAGATACCTAGCCCTTATTTAAAACATATGCTCATTGGATATTTAAGAAGGTTGCTCCTAAATATTGTGGTTCTAGCTTCAAAAACATGGATGTTATGAATGCCGATAGGTTTCGCGAGGCTACACCGGCCGGATCGCCCTCTGTGCAGCGGTCAGCCCGCTCCCCAGTGTCACCACCCGATCTCCAGAGCCGCCGCCGGGCCGACCCCGGGTCACCAGCGGTCAGCCCGCTCCCCGGTGTCACCATCCGATCTCCAGTGCTAACACTCACATATGTATTCTATTATTCCGTGTCGCCTTTTCCAGCTCCAAGCGATGGCGTACCATTGCCCCAATTATCATTATATGCCTGTATGTGCCTAACAATAACGCTCTTATGTTTGTGAAGCGTGTTTTTATCATTTACCGTCACTATACACATGATGCATCATCAGAAGCTTTGGTAGTGTCGGACTTGAGCCGTAGCTGTGGCTGGTTTTGTTCATAATATGGCGACTGTGTTCTCAGCTCTCACAGAGTGGAGAGGGAGGGGAGGCAGACATCTACCCCTCTCGACAGTGCTCCGGTATAAGCGTGCCCTAGCCCCCTGACCACCTATCTGACCGTGTGTTTGTGTTCTCAGCGCGCATGCCGAGCGGGCCGCCGCCGTTCGGGGGTCCCCCGCCGCGCTGGGCGCCGCCGCCGCCCGGAATGCCGCCTCCTCCGCCCGGTGAGTGCGGGTGGGGTCGGTCCAAATGGATGGTGGGCGTTCAGTGCTTCATTGGCATAGCGTAAATCAAGTCAGCTTAGGTATATTCTCTGTTTGAAATATCGCGTGTCTCGTATCGTGTAGCAGGCAACAAACGATTGTGAGCATTATGTTCTGCAGGCTTATATTATGTGATCAAACTTGTTTTGTCCCTCCGGAGCTGCAATGCTTGTCGCCGATCACCAGCCTGACAATGTCACCATACGCTAGTCCCCACGGCGCCGATGGTGTTCTGGGCCGTGTGGCCGAGTATGACGGGTGTGTGCTCTGTCGCAGGGTCGCGGCCGCCGCCGCCCGGCTGGAGACCACCGCCGCCCGGCATGGGCCGGCCGCCGATGCCGCCGCGGCCTCCGTTCCCCCCGCGCGGCCCGCCCGGTATGGGGCCGCCGCCGCCGCCGCCGCGCGGCTGGAACCCGCCGCCGCCGCCCCCGCCCCGGCCGATGCGGCCGCCCCCGCCGCCGCCTTCGATGGACCAGCCGCCGCCGCCGCCCCCGCCACCGCCCTCGTCGTGAGGTGGCTGCCGCGGCGGGGTCCCGCCCCTGCGGCCATCACCTTGTGCTGATCGCGGACAAACTGTGCTACCGAAGCACATCAGTGGGCGCGTGTGCCCCTGTCTGATCGGCTCCGACCCGGTGGGTCACCGCAGCCCGTGTGTGACCGACGTCCCCATCTCTCAGAGACTGTCTGCGCCCCCTCATCATCCTCAAACGCCATGCGTCGGTTCCGGGGCTGTATTGTCTCTGGGTTCGCTGTGGTGATTAATACAGTACTGCTGTGGACACCGAGAACTGCGTCTACAGGAGAGGACGCGGGAGACCCGCGCCGGGGTGTGGATTGGTCGGTAACGGGACACGCCTGCCTCAGTGGACAACCGGCGAGGTCGGCGGACAACCGGACAGTCTGACGGACAGAGCCGCCCCGGGTCGGCTCGGCAGAGCTACCACACGCGCAATGGCACAGAGTAAACGAGCATTACCTCAAAAACACAGAGAAGGCACTGTCGTAGATAATGCGTAAAGGCATCAGAAAACAGTTACGCAGCTGTCAAACGCACTTTTTTCGGGCCGGGTGACGTCCAACGCAAGCTTAAAAACAATAGATACAACCCATGATTATCTACGTCTACTCAGATGAAATAAAAGTGCTATTATTGTTCTACCAGGTCCCCAAACGCACACGACAAACAATAATTCATATCCGAATCTCGCAGTGTACCGGCCCAATATATCACAACCCCTCGAGCCGAGAGGACCGGCGGCCCTCCCGGCCAATCACATGGGTATCAGACCCGACAACCCCGCGCACAGGACACAGCGACACTTGATCTAGCCCCACCAGCGGCGCTTCTGAGTAAACTTGGCACAGCCGGTCCGGCCGGACGCAGGCACCGAGGCTTCCCGGGCTGAAGCCGTCCGTGGGCCGGTGGCTGAACTGCGCCGACCAGACCGGGAGAACACACGCTAATTACATTCACTGGAAACCCAGAAACGTGACCGTCCGACACGTAAACATCCCAGTTAGGTACAGTATGAACTGAGTTTCGTGTTATTGAACTACGTGGCCGAACTTCTTCCGAGAGAAATCTTCGAATGGACCGCCAGACAGACAGTTCACAGTAACCAGATTGCCGTAAAGAGCTGCGACACAGCCTTCTCCAGTCGCCACAGTTCATAATCACTTCGCCACGGTCCAGGCCGCGCGAACCAGACGCCACCGTCGATTGCACGATTCCGACGGCCGCCGACTGTGTCCCGGAGCAGAGTGTTGGGAGGCGGCGCCGGGGTCCGCGCTCAGTGGCCGGTCAGGTCCCGCTGACTGGCGCTCAGTGGCTGGTCGGAGGCCGCGTCTGACACTCGCACACGATGGCCCGCCGCCCCGCCGGGGTCAGGCACGAAGGCCGGTCACGGGACGAGGTCAGAGACGAGGGCCGGTCGCGGGCCGGGGTCCCACGCGGCGGTCGGTCGCGGGCCAGGGTCCGTCAGTCGGAGCCGCTGCCGGCCGCCGTGCCCGTACCGAACTCACGGCTCAGGGTGGCCAGGTCCCTGCCGGACACAGGAGGTCACGGCGGGGGTCAGCGGGTCTGTATTAGGGGAGGGCCGGTCAGTGCAGGGGGACGGGGTCAGCTGGTCTGTGGCTGTGCTGGGGATGGTCAGCTGGTCTGTGATGGAGGTCAGTTGGTCTGTTGGGGACGGGAGGGAGGCAGCAGCTGACCGACCTCAGACCGGGGACAGTCTGTAGGTCGGCTGTGTCGCTCCCCCTCCCCCCCCCCCCTACCATCCGCGCGCCGCGCCACTGCCGCCGACCGGCGCGCCGTGCAGTCCCAGGATGATCAATACCTCTCGTTTGCCTCAGAAGTTCATCTGCGGCCGGTGGCCAACAAAAAAGTCGCCGCGTCAGCGCTCCAAGTGCAACGCTGCGGTTGGATGGATGTTTTGATTAGTGTGTCGCCCCCCCCCCCCCTGCGCTCGTATTGAAAACGCCAGCAGCAGGAACGGGCTTCTACTGTATGCAAGGCGACAGCACATAACTACATTGCTAATATCCAGCCACAGTCATGGTACTTTTATCTGATAATACAGTCCATGGTCTGCTGGAGTCACAAATTTCACACTTTTGCTGAAACAAAACACACATAATGTGCCAAAATTGGCAAGGATATGCATGCGCTTTCTTTTCTCAACGGAGGAAACAAATAATAATAATAAAAAAAATAGGTTGCATCAACACTACTGGCAGGGCAAGAATGAAATAGAGGTTGAAAACTAATGGCAAAGCCCGACATCTCCAGCGAGTAAAAGCAGTCCACCGACAGTATTCAGCTACACACCTATCCGTGCTTCTATCCTCAGGATACTGAAATCCTTCTCCTCCACGCCACAACCCCCCTCCGGGCTGGACAGGCAACTTTATCTCATGCGGGCTGCTCCCTTGGAGCGGCACCGCTGCTCCCGAGGGAGCGCACCCCGTAGCCGGGTGCAGTGAGTGCCTTGGGGCTGGGTGGCCTGTCCTCTGGGCGGGCTCAGCCCCGGCGACTCACTAGGGTGCCTGCCCAGACCAATGTCTCCCCCTAATTCCTATCATCCTTCCGGCTCTGCAATGGTCTTGTCGACCGAAAGGGCCTAACCCAACAAAACAAACAAACAAAAAACAAAAGTATTCAGCTGGTTTAAAGCGTCATCACAGTCATCAGCATATTGACGTTTGATTGCAGCAGGAAAGACGGGCTATAATTAATCTGATAACGAGACCCCGGTTAAGGCCGGCGCTCACTATCGTAATTGTTTGGACCGTCAGTAGCGCTAAACCCGGCCCCAAATTCCAACTGAGCAATTAACTGAGCCATCAGTGAGCGTTTGCAGGCTCAATTATGAAAGTCAGCACTCGGCAGTCGTCACCGAAGGGATGCTTCACAAATCAAAGACCGATAATTGGCGTCTGACGCTCGTACACAACGTGCCAACGCCAGGAACATTGCGCACGAGTCAACGTCGCTATGACTGACATGTTGACATGAGCAATGGAACATCGAATGCATTTCACATTATGATACATATTTAACATCTTACATAAGCATATTAAGCACGGCCGCATTATCCTGTCAATAGCTTCTAGACTAAATATCAAAACAAACAAACTGGGTATACGAGTATAGTGGTGTCAATCGGAACTTGAATCTTCGGAATTCCGATTTTGTCCAATGTCCAATTCGGAATTCGGTTGGACAATGGCAGCAGGCTTTGGACAACTTTGGACAATCGCTTGCTACACCTCAACATTTTTTAAAAGTAGTCGTGTTTAACATTGATTGGCTATTAGAAAGCTCAGCTTTCGATATGATTAACACTTTTGAGCTTGTAACGGTACATGAAAAGCAAATTAAATAACAGTGTTGAGTGTAAACTATTGCGTAGGTGTCGGACATCTTTGGACAAATGGCTGGCTTGGACATTTTTGGACGGACAATCGACGCAAGCATTGGACATTGGACGGACTTTGGACATATATACGTTTTCTGAAATTGACACCTGACTGGTATTTACTAAAGGGAGCCGTAAAACCTCCACCTCAATGTCAGCAGAACTGGCAGTTGCTGCCTGCGGTAAACTGATAAATTGCTGCGAGACTGCTGGAGGCAGAATATCTAACCGACCACGGTGACAGTATTGGCGGTAAGCGCTGTTGAGTTTTAGCAAATTGTTTCTCGTCGCCTGCTCAGCTGAACAAATGGGTACCCGCGCGGTCCACCGCCGCACGCAGACTGCTGCCGCTTTAGTCACCAAACGGCTCTCGAATCCAATGGAGCACTCTAAACTCTGAGCCCGCCATGCATGATGATGGCCGCCTTTTGACTGGGCGCCGGCGGCCAGCCGCTTCCGACTGCTGGAGAGCGTCTATGGGACGCCGGCCGTGGGCTACAGACGGGCCCATTGCCGACATCTAACGGCGCCCTGCCTCATTGTCAGTCATCGCCGCAGGGCCGGCACACTCCGCCCCGGCCGGGTCGGAGGGGTCAGCAGTCTGGACAGGGCCGCCACCGCGGCAGTGTGAAACCTCCCGACTCCATTCAGCACCCGGCCAGACGGGACGGTTTTGTCAGAGCATACTCTGAGACACTGACTGGAACGGGATACGGTGTCCGGGACACTGTCTTCTAGTTAATCTTCCTATCAAATACCGGAGCACGACGCCGGCAGCATTGAACGGGCTATCGCCCGCTCCTGGCGTGCTAATATAAGGTTGGTCCGACTGCCGGTTCCCAAACGGACGTGCCGCGCCGCCGCGACCGGCGCCCTCCGGTACACCTGATGGGTGCTGTACACTGCAGTTTAGAGTTCAGCAGGCGCGCAGTTACGGCGGCTGGCTGTAGCCACACCTCAGCGCACCCGGTAAACGCTCGGTTCGAGTCTGAAGCAGTTTGGATGCGTGCCATCCAACTTATATCGTATCACTATTACTTGGTGAATGAAAATGAGTTAAAAATCACTGACGAACAGACGATATGTTGTGTTCTTAGATACGTCTACGCGCAATGCGAGAAACATTCCTATGAACGTCTTCGACGGTGACAAGCGTACTTCCATCCACCTACGTATAAATACCGGAACATGAGGTGAAAGCGAATTCAAACTGACCACCGGTAACATATATTATGATACGGGCACCGGAACAGAACAATTATATAGGTATGCTCACTTCAGCGATAAACAAATAAACTTAAAGCAATACTGCAAAACCACGAATATGAAGCGCATAAATTGCAGTAAGTGCTAGTTAAATGACCCAAACGGTTTTTCACCCTTCTTAGCCAAATAATCACGACCCTTAGAACAGTGCCGTGCTCCTACACAGATCGCTTCCTTTGATTACGGAGCGAGCGAAGCGAGCGGAGTCTTTCCTTAGATTAACGGAAATTTCTGAGTATGAGCGGCCGGCCGTGCGGACGCTTTTGCGAGGCTTATCCCTCGCATGTGTAGGGGGGGGGGGGGTCGGATGGACCCCCCCCCCCATGGTTTTTCGCGAATAACTCGCGTAAAAAGCGGCCGATCGCGACGAAACTTTCAGTACCTACCCTCTCATTGATCAATTTTACACCTACCCTGAAAATTTCATGACCCTGACCCAAATGACCTTTGACCTGTGACCTCTTTTCCGAGACCATGTTTGGCCGGAATCGCGATTCCGCGTATGTCGGCTCGCATTAGCCGCGCGTTTGCAAGCTTTTCGTGGTTTCAAACGTTCAAACATGTGATTTGATGTTGCTCCCATGCATTAGAATGGGTGTCAAGGTCACCTGAAGGTCAGGTCAGGTCATTGACCTTTGGTGACCTCGGGTGACCTCGGTTCACTTTTTCGAGTTTTACATGTTTCTAGGCTAGTTTTTGGAGCTGAATTCGAATTTAGCAACCATTTGAACATTTACGAAGTAGTTTTGGTGCCTTCGTAACATGTTACGAAGCTGTCAGAGGCGGTTGACACGTACTACGAATACCCGTCACAGCCCCTACTGGTTGACCTGACCTGACCTGACCCGACCTGGTCTAAATGCTTAAAGACATCATCTGTGATCAAAACTAACACGATATTCGTGATCAGCACCCCGAAAAACCCCTTAGCCGCCACACTTTACGACTTTCTAATAGGTCCCGATTTTCCCGACTTTGGGTCATTGACCTGACCTGGAAGGTCAACCAATGACCTAGGACCTTAAAATTGGGTATCATCGGCTTCCTCTCGTCACGGGCAACACGCTCGTTTTTTCCGCGAAGCTCTAGCTCGATCAGGGGCGAAACGGCAAGGGGGGGGGGGTCCAACCGACCCCCCCCCCCTACACATTAGAAGCTGGCAAACGCCGCACACATGCGAGGGTTATATCTCAGCAACCACTTGACCGATTTACATGCGGTAATTTTTTTAGGGTAGCTTCATTCCTTCTACCAAGTATTGGACTATTCCCGATGCATGTGGGTGACCCCTTATGCACGTGCCACGTGCAAAACGAAGAGGTGTCAGTTTTGTAATTGTTGCAATATCTCGGTAACTACTTGGCCGATTGCGCTCAAAGTTGGCATGTAGGTAGGCACCCACTAGGCACTGCATATCCATGTGCCAGAGTTGGGGTGCTGCTGCACGTGCGCACGTGCAGGGGTCGATTCCAGATCTCGAGAACGGCTGGACCGATTGCGCTCAAATTTGGTACACGGTTACGGAGCAGCTAGTAGGGTGCCGTGCACAAGTCAGTTGGGACCCATTTTGCACGTGCGCATGCGTGCAGAGTGCCGCTTCCAGATCTCGAGAACGGCTGGGCTAATTGTGCTCAAATTTGGCACATCGCTAGAGACCGGTAAGTAGGGTGCCGTGCACAAGTCAGTTGGAGGTATATCCTCGCAATTTCGCACGTGCAAGGCCCACCCTCTCGCTCGCTCCGTTAGTAAAGGGCGTTATACTGGTTTAAGAACAGTTACACGCGTGTCTGGGTGGCCTCACCTGGAGTCGACGGCCGCGTAGAGGTCGGCGCGGCCGATGGCGGCTAGCGTCATGCGCAGCATGGACCAGATACTCTGCGACATGACCTGGTCGGAGCGGCGGCCACTGACGCCGCGGCTGCTCGCCTGGTGCTCCAGCGCCGACAGAAAGTGCTCCACCGCCTCACTGGCGGCGCCGGCGGGCGGCGGGGCGTCAGTGGACGGTACACAACGGCAGGATGTCGGCGGGGCGTCAGCGGACGGTACACAACGGCAGGATGTCGGCGGGGCGTCAGTGGACGGTACACAACGGCAGGATGTCGGCGGGGCGTCAGCGGACGGTACACAACGGCAGGATGTCGGCGGGGCGTCAGCGGACGGTACACAATGGCAGGATGGCGGCGGGGCGTCAGCGGACGGTACACAACGGCAGGATGGCGGCGGGGCGTCAGTGGACGGTACACAACGGCGGGATGTCGGCGGGGCGTCAGTGGACGGTACACAACGGCAGGATGTCGGCGGGGCGTCAGTGGACGGTACACAACGGCGGGATGTCGGCGGGGCGTCAGCGGACGGTACACAACGGCAGGATGGCGGCGGGGCGTCAGCGGACGGTACACAACGGCAGGATGTCGGCGGGGCGTCAGCGGACGGTACACAACGGCGGGATGTCGGCGGGGCGTCAGCGGACGGTACACAACGGCAGGATGTCGGCGGGACGTCAGCGGACGGTACACAACGACAGGATGGCGGCGGGGCGTCAGCGGACGGTACACAACGGCAGGATGTCGGCGGGCGTCAGCGGACGGTACACAACGGCAGGATGTCGGCGGGGCGTCAGCGGACGGTACACAACGGCAGGATGTCGGCGGGGCGTCAGCGGACGGTACACAACGGCAGGATGTCGGCGGGGCGTCAGCGGACGGTACACAATGGCAGGATGGCGGCGGGGCGTCAGCGGACGGCACACAACGGCAGGATGTCGGCGGAGCGTCAGCGGACGGTACACAACGGCAGGATGTCGGCGGGGCGTCAGCGGACGGTACACAACGGCAGGATGTCGGCGGGCGGCAGCGGACGGTACACAACGGCAGGATGTCGGCGGGGCGTCAGCGGACGGTACACAACGGCAGGATATCGGCGGGGCAGCAGGGCGTCACATAACGGCAGGTCACGTCACACAATGGCACATCGCGTCAGCAGCGTCACACGCCGGCGTCACGGCACAGCGTCAGCAGACGTCACAATGTCAAACGCCGTCACACTTCGTCACACCTGACTCCTCACGCCCCGCACAAACTCAAACCGAGAACGAACACCCACTATGAGTACAGACCCTACCAGACGAATCTGTCAGTTCCCTGCTCCTATACCGTGAACACCCGCGCGTCATACAATACTATCACTCGCCCCAACCCTGTGACAGCCGGTGCCGTCAGTGTCTCCAGTCCCCCCCCCCCCCCCCCCACCGGCCCGGCCCGGCCCGGCCCGCGCCGCCGGACGCCGGGGGTCGCTCACCGGTTGGCGTTCAGGCTGCGGCAGCTGATGCCCAGGTTGAAGCGCGCCCGGATGAAGCCCGGTGAGAGCTGCAGCGCGCGACTGTACGCCGACACCGCCTCCTCGGGCTTGTTACCGTTGGCCAGCGTGGCGCCCAGCTTGTTCCATAGCTGAGCGTTCTGCAGGCGGGAGGAGACGAGTGAGTGGTGAGACATCACACGGCGCGGCGGGAGGAGACTAGTGAGCAGTGAGACATCACACGGCGCGGCGGGAGGAGACGAGTGAGCGGTGAGACATCACACGGCCGGCGGGAGGAGACGAGTGAGCAGTGAGACATCACACGGCCGGCGGGAGGAGACGAGTGAGCGGTGAAACATCACACGGCCGGCGGGAGGAGACGAGTGAGCGGTGAAACATCACACGGCGCGGCGGGAGGAGACTAGTGAGCAGTGAGACATCACACGGCGCGGCGGGAGGAGACGAGTGAGCGGTGAAACATCACACGGCCGGCGGGAGGAGACTAGTGAGCAGTGAGACATCACACGGCGCGGCGGGAGGAGACGAGTGAGCGGTGAAACATCACACGGCCGGCGGGAGGAGACGAGTGAGCGGTGAAACATCACACGGCGCGGCGGGAGGAGACTAGTGAGCAGTGAGACATCACACGGCCGGCGGGAGGAGACGAGTGAGCGGTGAAACATCACACGGCCGGCGGGAGGAGACGAGTGAGCGGTGAGACATCACACGGCCGGCGGGAGGAGACGAGTGAGCGGTGAAACATCACACGGCCGGCGGGAGGAGACGAGTGAGCGGTGAGACATCACACGGCGCGGCGGGAGGAGACGAGTGAGCGGTGAAACATCACACGGCCGGCGGGAGGAGACGAGTGAGCGGTGAAACATCACACGGCGCGGCGGGAGGAGACTAGTGAGCAGTGAGACATCACACGGCCGGCGGGAGGAGACGAGTGAGCGGTGAAACATCACACGGCCGGCGGGAGGAGACGAGTGAGCGGTGAAACATCACACGGCGCGGCGGGAGGAGACGAGTGAGCGGCGAGACATCACACGGCGCGGCGGGAGGAGACGAGTGAGCGGTGAGACATCACACGGCGCGGCGGGAGGAGACGAGTGAGCGGCGAGACATCACACGGCCGGCGGGAGGAGACGAGTGAGCGGTGAAACATCACACGGCGCGGCGGGAGGAGACGAGTGAGCGGTGAAACATCACACGGCGCGGCGGGAGGAGACGAGTGAGCGGTGAGACATCACACGGCCGGCGGGAGGAGACGAGTGAGCGGTGAAACATCACACGGCGCGGCGGGAGGAGACTAGTGAGCGGTGAGACATCACACGGCCTCCGGAATTGTTGAAGACTAAGAAACTCGACACATTTCCTGGCCATTGTCGATGACCAATCCAGCCCTCAGGCGTCCAGAATTATGACCAATGATCAGTTCTTAATTACCGATACCGTCACCGGCCAACCCTTTCGGTGGAGCTTTCTTGGTTAAATGTCAGCGGCCCTAGTCTTATTTGTGACGCTGCGGCCTGCCGGCTGTGCTGCGCCCTGGGAGGGGATTGTTCACCAGCTCTGCGGTGGATGTTTAGCAGCCGACTCAGCCTCATGCCTCAGCCGCCAACTGCCGTAAGATACGCTAGTGAAGGCGCCATGTCACCTAAGAATGATGTGCTAATGCAAGACGCTGAATGTCTCACGTATTCCAATGCCTACCTATCTGTCGCATATAACCAAGATGACCGCCCAGAAAACAAACAATTTAACAATAACTACATTCGAAAGGGATTGCGCCAGATTCTGTCAGAGCTTAGTAGCTTGAAAGCAAGCTGAAAGTAATTAGAGATGCGGCTCATCCCTACTAGGAAACCAAGCATAGAGCATGCACAAACATATCCCTGAAAGATTTTTTTCCACACCGCATCACGCTATCATTATGGCCAATGCTTCAGCGAAACCATGATAATCCACTTCTTTTGCAAAAGTTTGCATTTGATGATAATTGAATGCAGGGAACTGCCTCAGATGTTTATACCAGTACCAAGAACCATCTCTCCCCCTCCCTTTGCCTCTGTGTGTGCAGAAACCGAGCACCTCCGGCTGGACACTGAGGGCGGCACTGAAACAGCCGACGGCGGCTGAACGACGACTCACCTCCGGCTTAACGACTCACCCCCCGCTGAACTTCGACTCACCTCCGGCTGAACTGCGGCTCACCTCCGGCTGACCGACGACTCACCTCCGGCTGAACTGCGGCTCACCTCCGGCTGAACTGCGACTCACCTCCGGCTGAAGTGCGACTCACCTCCGGCTGAACTGCGGCTCACCCCCCGCTGAACTTCGACTCACCTCCGGCTGAACTGCGGCTCACCTCCGGCTGAACTTCGACTCACCTCCGGCTGAACTGCGGCTCACCTCCGGTTGGACACTGAGGGCGGCGCTGAAGCAGTCGACGGCTCGCTCGTAGTCGCCGGCCATATGTAGCAGCACGCCCAGGCCGCACTGGACGTCCGCGTCGGGGTCGGAGGGCCGCAGCCGTGCCGCCTCCAGAAACTCGGCCTGCACCGCGCCGTGCGTGTCACTGGGGGGAGCCAAGGGGCAGGGGAGTCAGTACCGGCGGCCCGTAGGTGTCAATGGGGAGGGGGAAGGGAACAGGGGGGGGGGACAGTACCGCACCGCGTGTGTCATTGGCGGGACGGGGGGAGGAAGGAGGGAGTCAGTACCGCACCGCGCGTGTCATTGGCGGGACGGGGGGGAGGGAGTCAGTACTGCGCCATGTGTGTCATTGGGAGGGACGGGGGGAGGGAGTCAGTACCGCACCGTGTGTGTCATTGGGAGGGACGGGGGGAGGGAGTCAGTACTGCGCCATGTGTGTCATTGGCGGGACGGGGGGAGGGAGTCAGTACCGCACCGTGTGTGTCACTGGGAGGGGCGGGGGGAGGGAGTCAGTACTGCGCCATGTGTGTCATTGGGAGGGACGGGGGAGGGAGTCAGTACTGCGCCATGTGTGTCATTGGGAGGGACGGGGGGAGGGAGTCAGTACCGCACCGTGTGTGTCATTGGGAGGGACGGGGGGAGGGAGTCAGTACTGCGCCATGTGTGTCATTGGGAGGGACGGGGGGAGGGAGTCAGTACTGCGCCATGTGTGTCATTGGGAGGGACGGGGGGAGGGAGTCAGTACTGCGCCATGTGTGTCATTGGGAGGGGGATGGGGGTCAGGGGCTGCCCGTGTAACATGATTTTTGTTTTCTAAATGAAGCCGGTCATGTTCTAAAGTTAGGAGACAACAGCGCTACGCTGAACTGTTTCCGGGACATTGGCGAGAAACACAGCCGGCGGGTGGGCTCTGTCCCTAGCCCCGCCAGTGAGCGGCCAAATAGCTGGGCCACCTCACGTAACGGTACTGCACCGGGCTCCCAAGGATCAGACCATAAAGGCTGCAGCTATAGGATGGCAGCAGCTGACATTAATTCGAAATGATACCTTCCCAGCATTGAATAGCACTAAAAACGTGGAAACTATTTCCAAATATTGTTCAGACGGGGCAGCAGTATTAAAGCCGGGGTTCGATTGTTGTGAGCTATTTCCGGCATTCAAACCACGGCAGCGACATATGAGAGCTCTCAATAGACCATACACAGCTAATACGACGGAGGCATCGTTGACCGATATTTCTGCCTCTGAAAGCGGAGCTGGCTCGGGTCGTATGGCGGCCAGGCGTGTGCTCGGGCCGGGCCGATTGTGTTCCGGGAGAGGCGCCCCCGAACCGGCGCGTCGGTGATAGCTCCAGTAGGTACCTATCCCTGACAACAGCACGTGGCGGCCGGTCCCCGGGAATCGCCGGCGCCGGCTCCGGGAACGCTGAGAGGATACGAGCGCTCCGCTGAGCTATTGCTGGGCCGGCCAGGAGAGAATATGTAGGAGTGAACACGGTACATACAAATCGGGTGCACAGCTGTACACAGCAGACTGAATCAGCATAGAGACCGTGTAACGCTGGCACATGCCGCAAACAGGGAGAACACGGCAAAATAAACTATCCACAAGCTAATCAGTTATCATCGTGCGGTCTACTTGCTAACACATCAGGATGCCAAAGACTTAGGGTCTGTTCCAGTCGCACTTCCTAACGCCTCTAAACTCCTCCAAGAGCAAAATAGAGGAGGTTGGAGGCGGAGCAGGGCCTCCTTGGCTTTAAAGGGGCTAGAATTGCCACTGGAACAGGGAAGCAATCTTGGAGGAGTTTAGAGGTGTTAGGAAGTGCGACTGGAACAGACCCTTAGACGAAACTGCTCCAAGATCATAGTACTTACTACGCATAAAGGACACGCGATGAATATACACACGTTATATGATGATTTGCAAACGAGTGCCTTCAGCAGTCGGTACATACGAGACTGCACAGTGAACACGGTGCAAGTGCAAACGACCCTCATCGTTCGGTACACGCTGGCGACGGTCCCCGCACTAAGCACACGCCGCCACCGCCGTGTCGGCGAGACCGGCCCACGGAACACGACTGCCTCTATCTCCCATACCACAGCGACAAGGAAGGTGCCGGGACGGCGGTCCTGGGCCGATCGCACTCACCCGCCGAGCAGCGACGGCTGGAACACGGCCGACGGGTGGGTGGCCGACGTGTCCACCTTCACCAGGTGCTTGTACTCGGAGTGGTGGCGCAGCCACTCCTGCAGGCCGGCCGAGCGGCGCCGTCAGAGATGGGAGGGTCAGCGACACCCGGAGCTCGCGGGGACACACTACGACTTCACACAGACAGCTACAAGTGTACGGTTATACCCTACCCCAGACGTATAAGGAAGTAACCGAGGGTTTGTGTTCAATAGTAAAAAACACTATTCGTTAAAATTGTGTTTAATAAAAACTGAGTTCCCGGACAATTTTGTAAAAGTAGCCAATAGGCATACTGGGATAGCAATTATGGAAGCGCCTAGGACACAGACAAGAAGCTAGCTACCATACCATCGCAACTGATGAATAGCCTCGGATGCCATAGATAGATCTAATGTAACGTAGATATCTCAGGGGCTACAAAGGAGCACCCTGTGTTCGTATATCACTGTCTGCAGGGCTCGCTGCGGCCGCCGCTGGGACACCTTGTGCCAGTGACTGTTACAGGGCCCGCTGCAGACGCCGGTACTGACCCGAAGCGCGGCGCACGCCTGCAGCGGGTACGACTAGTGTAATACTGGTGTAATACTGGTGTAAAACTGACCCGGAGCGCGGCGCACGCCTGTAGCGGGTACGTCTGGTGTAATACTGGTGTAATACTGACCCGGAGCGCGGCGCACGCCTGCAGCGGATAGGACTGGTGTCATAATGGTGTAATACTGGTGTACTACTGACGCGGCGCACGCCTGCAGCGAGTACGACTGGTGTAATACTGGTGTAATACTGGTGTACTACTGACCCGGAGCGCGGCGCACGCCTGCAGCGGGTACGACTGGTGTAATACTGGTGTAATACTGGTGTACTACTGGTGTAACACTGACCCGGAGCGCGGCGCAAGCCTGCAGCGGGTACGACTCGTTGGTGTAGGAGGCGGCCAGAGCCATGTAGGCGCGCAGACAGCCCGGGTCCAGCTCGATACACCTCCGCAGTGCCGTGATGGCCGCCGGGTCCTGACGGAGAACAGACCAGCACAGGGGTCAGCAGGGTCGGAGGGAGGGAGGGGTCAGTGGGGTCAGCATGGGCGGGGAGGGGTCAGCGGGGTCAGAGGGGCCGGAGGGGTCAGAGGAGCGGGAGGGTCTGATGGGTCAGCAGGGGTCACAGGGGTCGGAATATTGGAGAACGGGGGACGGTGAAGTAACCAGTCAGACGTGACCCATCAGGGGCCGATGACAATGCGACTTATCCATCATAAAACACGGGAAATTAAACCTGACAGCATACACCAAATCAAAGCAGCAAGATTACCAATGTTTGCCACATGAGAGAAACGGATGTGAAAGCGTATTTTGTCCGCTGATAGGGCCAACAGAACGATGATGATAAGACATGAATAATGTAAGCCTCACTAGCGACCTTGTGGAAAAGTCAGCGGCAACAGCATACAAGTGAACTCATTCCCTGTGCTTGTTCATATTTTAGAAGCCGTTGGCTTTATGAGACCACGTTCGCTCGAGAACGGCCATTGAGGAGACGATTCATTGGCCATAAAGCTCGCCGGGCCAGGGCACCCTTATCTGGCGGAAGACATGTCCGACCGGGTCCGACCAGTCGCCACTGACAGGGACCGGGGAGGGACGCCTACTCAGGGCCCGGGGAGGGACGCCTACTCGGGGACCGCCGCCGGCTTCCGGCTCCACTGACAGACCTCCGGAGAATGGCGACACCAAGGCAAGGCAACGAAATACGGACATTTCATCGCACATCGCACGTACGTACTGTCAATGACACTGAGTGACATCGTTTGACTTTGGCTAATGAGTTCATCTGGTTCATTTTACTTCATTTGAAACAGTCAGTTTTCTAAGCACATGCTAGCGATATACATTGGGCTCTACAGAGAGAAGTTTCGCAAAGCGCATTCAACATGCGGTGGCAATACTTGAACTTTCCAAAGCTGTGCAGAACTAAACCTGGTGGCGATTGGAGAGGCAGTCACTGCTAAGGGTCCTTCGACTGGTTTTACCGCTCACCCGTCTCCGTCCCTCCTATCCCGAACGGGCAGAGAGTAAACCATTCGCCTCCCTCTCTCTCTCTCTCTCTCTCTCTCTCTCTCTCTCTCTCTCTCTCTCTCTCTCTCTCTCTCCCTCTCTCCCCTGCCCACCTGTTCGTTTTCGGCCAGGCTGGTGCCGAGCAGCTGCCAGGCCAGCGGCGACTCCGGCTCGCGCTGAGCGGCCGCCTCGAAGCAGAGCACGGCGCCGGGCAGGTCGCCGGCCGCCAGCCGCCGCTGTCCCTCCGCCAGCGGGTCCGGGTCGTCACGGAAACGGTTGTCCGTGTCAAACTGGTACTCCTGTGCACAGGGACAGGGCGGGTCAGACGGGCAGGGGAGAGGGACTGAAGGCAGGGCACGAGGCGGGTTACACGCTGGGGAAGATATCGCGGCGGTGCGGGTCAAACGCTGAGGGTACCGGGGCGGGGCACACGCTGAGGGGAGGGTACCGGGGCGGGGCGAGGGACGGTCAGTCGGTGAGGGTACTGTCTGGAGATCGGGGCGGGTCAGAGGATAATAAACTGCAGCGGTTGAGTCCCGCCACTCGCTGAGCCGGGGCCGGGCCGCCGAGACACGGACAGAACTCGACGGCCGATCGGTAAATCGGGTGTCCGAGGCGACAACGGCGCCCATTTATTACCTGTGTGTCCAGCGTCAATAGCCGGTAACAACCACGCGGTTTAGTGGCTCAGTGGATAAAGTGACCTCCGATCATTTATCGGTGGACGAGAGTTCGAGACTGAGAGGAGGCACGTCGATTGACCAATGGAGTTCCAAGCCAGCTGCCAGCTGGGGAGAGGCCTGCGCTCGACTAGAAATGACCGTCCCGTTGTCTAAAACGCAGTGGGTGTAACTTTTCATTAAAGCTGACGTATTCAGCGCAGCAATGTCGTGCTGTGGGTCCGTGGTGTCACACAGCGAGGGGTGAGGTGGGTCCGTGGTGTCACACAGCGATATCGTACTGTGGGTCCGTGGTGTCACACAGCAATGTCGTGAGGTGGTTCCGTGGTGTCACACAGCGATGTAGTGAGGTGGTTTCGTGGTGTCACACAGCAATGTCCTAAGGTGGTATCGTGGTGTCACACAGCAATGTCGAGCTGTGGGTCCGTGGTGTCACACAGCGAGGGGTGAGGTGGGTCCGTGGTGTCACACAGCGATATCGTACTGTGGGTCCGTGGTGTCACACAGCAATGTCGTGAGGTGGTTCCGTGGTGTCACACAGCGAGGGGTGAGGTGGGTCCGTGGTGTCACACAGCAATGTCGTGAGGTGGTTCCGTGGTGTCACACAGCGATGTAGTGAGGTGGTTTCGTGGTGTCACACAGCAATGTCCTAAGGTGGTATCGTGGTGTCACACAGCAATGTCGAGCTGTGGGTCCGTGGTGTCACACAGCCATGTCATGAGGTGGGTCCGTGGTGTCACACAGCAATGTCGTGCTGTGGGTTCGTGGTGTCACACAGCAATATCGTGCTGTGGTTCCGTGGTGTAATAACCGCACAACGGCTGGACCGATTATTTGACTTTTTCCCATTTGATTTTCATCATTTTGACTTTTTTGCCGTTTTTTTTTTCACTTTTTGTCTTTTTGACTTTTTGCATTTTAGACTTTTGGACGCTTTGACTTTTTGCCATTTGACTTTTTGACTTTGAGCGTGATGGGGTCGTGTCGGGTCGGGTCGTGTCGGGCCGGGTCGCGCATACTCAGATTTTTGCCTTAAACACGAAAGAACTCGCTCGCTCGCTGCGCTCGCTCGCTCGTAATTAAAGGAAGACTGCCACCTTCAAAAAGTTTTCTCAGATCGGCCTATCATTTATTCCCTGGACAAAACAAAATTTTAGAATTCACCTGACAAAGTATCATCACGTGAATCGCGAAAAAAATTGTCGATTATCATACAATTATCAATCGGTTAATGTCTAGCGACAATGTTTACACATCACTAGACTTCAAGGCAGGGATGCGGAGCCGGAGCCGGAGTCGGAGCCGGAGCCGCCGGAGCCGGCATATTTTGCCCGGAGCCGGAGCCGGAGCCGGAGCCGTGAAACAATATAGCCCGGAGCCGGAGCCGGAGCCGGAGCCGCCAAAAAAGGGGGCGACTCCGGCTCCTTTTTATTTTTTGAAGAGGAAAAAAATAATTGACCTATTTCGGATTGACAGCACAAGGCAGTAAAACATATGGTACTTTACTTACGTCATGGGCCATCAAGTGAATGAAAAAAGCCGAATATCCCCAGTATCCCACAGTACGCAATCAACTTCTTGTCTGCTCCTCCCCCCCCCCACGTCTACCGCATCCCCAGAACATGAGGACCGGTCATCAGGTGACGGCCATTGTTTTCAAGCCAGTGCAGTGGACTGCGACTCCCAGCACCGTCTCTTCCCCTCCCCCCACCCCACCCCACCCCACCCCACCCCCACTCCCACCCCCAATGCACCCGAGACTGGTGTCAGCTTACGATGGTTCAGTGAACTCCAATTCGCGGCGACTGCGTTTCCAATGCCATCGCTTCCTAGTCCTTTGTTTTGCCAGTTCTCTCCGAGTTGCGTTTGCGCGGGGACGCGGTGAGCCGGTCATGGCAAAGAGTAACGCGTATAACCAATCCAATTTTTCTTCCACCCGTATTTGATTGATTGCATAGGGGATGTACTGAGTCGGAGCCGGAGCCGCCGGAGCCGGAGCCGCCGGAGCCGGACCATTTTACTCGGAGCCGGAGCCGGAGCCGGAGCCGCCACAACATTTCACCCGGAGCCGGAGCCGGAGCCGGAGCCGATTTTTTTCTCCGGAGCCGGAGCCGGAGCCGGAGCCGTCTGAAATTTCCACGGCTCCGCATCCCTGCTTCAAGGTCATAAGATTATTACATTTTATTTGAAAAAGTAAGGTATTTTATGATTTACTAATATATGATTTCATAAGAAATTGGCCATGTTTAATTTATTTTGCATTTAAGTTCGTAAAACATTTAAAAATCATGGCTCATTTGGAATGGGTCTGGCCCATGTTAAACCCCATTTCCCACACTTTTTTGGAAAAAATGAACTACTGAATATATAAGTTTAACTTTTATTTTGACACTCCAAAATTCTTCTCTGATCTCGAAACAATCAAAGTTTTGACAAATATTTACCAAAAGATAAGAAAATTCATGTTTCAAAGTTATCGATAAACAGTAGAGATGTCGGTTTTCTTGGACTAAAAAAATGGCATCAAACTGAACTTTGGTCTCCGATTTCTCGCAAACGGGTTCGAATTTCGGAAAACCGACTTCAGTCTGGGACATAGGTGGCTCAGCTCTAGTGAAAACCGTTTTGTGGAAAAAAGGTGGCAGTCTACCTTTAACCCTATGGCGTTGCATGGAAAGAAATGAGTTCAAACTGCCTCGAGCCCCTCTAACATTGAGAAAGTTCCAGCGCCAGTGCTCCCACATGTAATAATAACCTGTGAATCATTTTCATTTTATTACTTAATGGATTCGCTCATTAAAATATGTTCATTTCTTTTAACCAAATTTCTATAAACCCAGCGCGTTGGATGCTGGACCAGTCAGCGATGACCGTACAGAGACCAGAGAGCGTGAGTGGACGGAGGGGACCGCGTCCAGTCTATCGGGCACGTTTAAACTTTCAGATAAAACTTTGCCATAGCACTGGAATTGCACGATGGGGCAGTGGTGACCCGGGAACGTTTGAAAAGTTGATGGGGCAGGTTGAAAGTTGAGGGGACAAAAATTGCAACTCAAAATTTTGAAATTATCTCGTCTTTTGTATTTTTTACTTTAAGTCCATTGACGTCATTTAAGCGTTAATCACATAGTATTTTTTATTTTGAGGTTTTGGCTTTTCACCAGGGCCTCCTCTCAGGGGCGACACTTTCCGAAAATTATTGGTAGGGCTCTAATGTAAATTTTTGCCAATTCAAAGCGATTCTTTCCACGCAACGCCATAGGCATAATGTTAAATTTCCAAAATTATTGGTAGGGCTCGGGCCCTACCATGCCTATACAAAACGACACCCATGCCTCCTCTAACATGTTAACTGCGGGAGCTGCAGCCCCCGCAGTCATCCTCCAAACTGGTCACTGAGGGGTACCTTAGTCATTTTTTAGTCTTAGACGTTTTTGGTAGGGGTTACCTTAGTCATTGCCCGTGATCGGGCCCCCCAGTCAAAACTGCTTAGAGGAGGCACTGCTTTTCACCCTCTCCCATGGGGGAGGGGCTGCCGCCGCCCGGTGCTCCGCGCACCACGGACGCCACGCGAGCGCTGCTGGCGCGGCGGCGCGCACTGCTCGGCCCGCGCGCCGAGTATACGGTGGTGAACCGGCAGTGTCGAGCGGCCATCAGACGTGACCACGCGGCATACTATGCTGACCAGCTGCGTGAGGCAAGACCGGCGAGGATGTGGACAGTGCTGCGGCCGGTGATCGGGGCGGGGAAGAGTGCCACTGCTGCTGCGCCAGCGTGCACGCCGGAAGCGCTCAACGCGTATTATGTGAGCGTGGGCCCCACCACCGCAGCCAGCGTCCCTGCCCCGCTGCTGCGGACCCCGGTACCTGTCAGAATCCCTCGCGTACTCACATGTTCCTTACAACTTCAGTGGGTAGGGTACGTTGCGCTGTATAATATTTTTCAAAAGATGAAAAGATCGATGCTTCGACTTTTACCCTTTTGACTTTTTATTTCAGACTTTGACTTCGACTTTTCTATTTTATACTTTTTTCATTTTTTGACTTTTTGTCCTTTGACTTTTACCCGTTTTGACTTTTTGCTTTTGACTTTTGACTTTATTCCGTTTTGACTTTTTTGTCTTTTGACTTTTACTCGTTTTGACTTTTTGTCTTTTGACTTTTTTCCGTTTTGACTTTTATCCTTTTGACTTTTTGCATTTTTGACTTTTTGTCTTTTGACTTTTACACGTTTTGACTTTTTGCTTTTGACTTTTTGTCTTTTGACTTTTTTCCGTTTTGACTTTTATCCTTTTGACTTTTTCATTTTTGACTTTTTCATTTTTGACTTTTTGCATTTTTGACTTTTTGTCATTTGACTTTTTGCGTTTTTGACTTTTGCACATTTTGACTTTTTGCTTTTGACTTTTTGTCTTTTGACTTTTATCCGTTTTGACTTTTATCTTTTTGACTTTTATCCCGTTTGGCTTTTTGCACTTGACTTTTTGTCTTTTGACTATTTGTCTTTTGACTTTATTCCTTTTGACTTTTTGTCCGGTTACCGGAACAGACCTCTCCGTGGTGGGTTCGGGGGGCGACTCTGTGTGTCCTGGGAAAGGGGATGGATTCTGGCAATCTGATTTTTTTCGGACACATCGCTAGTATTGTTTCCGAATTATCTGTTCTTGTTTGCTCCCAACGTATATCCATCCACAATGCCATAAATAGAATTGTGTTGAAGTACCAGATCGAATCGACGCACATTTTGTGAACAAAGGTAAGGCGTTAACAGCCATTACTCTCATCGTTTTTGGATTGTGCAGTGCGCACTTACATCAGATAAAGATGTATGTTAGGCATATAACCAGTGTGTGTTGTGGTCTATTGTTTACACGAGTATAGTCTCTGTACATGAATAGTGAATAGCTGTTTTTCATGCAGCGAAATTGTTCTTGTTTTGGCTGTGCGAATTCCGCTTCAAAACTTTGAGTTTAATTGTTATTATTAGCTGCAAATAGTACTAAAAGCTACTCGGTAGTTTTTTCTGAAAGCAGCTCAAGACGGTGGCGTAAATTCGTCTCATTTGCTCACGCCGAAAGTTGAACAGTCGCCTTTTATGTTTCGCTGGCAGTGAAGTTAGATGTAAGGCCACGCTCCAATGTGCTCTTTATGTAGGTATTCTGCAGGCACTCGACCGCTAGGAAAGGCACGAAGCTCTCTATTGAACACCTCGCCCTGACCAAAGTTAAGCGTTGTTTAATTTATTTTACTTTATTTATTTTATACCCAAAGTTCAAAGTTCAAAGCCCACACTAAGGGATGCATGTTTGCAACTCCCATACAGCCACCGCTTGGTCGGAACTCACCAGTTTGGTATAGTAACAGCCTTTAGTGAAGTATTTAACACATCACCCTTCCCTCGGACACAGGCCGCCTCGCCGAGCGACCTCACCGGACCTATACTGACCTGTACCGGCAGGCCTCACCAGACCTGTACTGACCTGTACCGGTCTGTACCGATCTCAGCCGACCTGACCCGACCTGTACCGCCTACCGACCTCACCCGGCCTGACCCGACCTGTGCCGACCTCACCCAACCTGACCCAACCTGACCCGACCTGACCCGACCTCACCCAGCCTGACCCGACCTGTGCCGACCTCACCCAACCTGTACCGACCTCACCTGACCTGTGCCGAACTGAACTGGCCTCACCCGACCTGTGCCGACTTCACCCGATGTTATCCTGTCAGGAGCGGACCGGGCCGTGTCTGATTGTCGATTCCGTTGCCGCAGTCGGTCGCTCTCCCAGTAGTGCTCTGGGAGAACGACAGGCGGCCAGCCTGAAGGTGTGCTGAGTGGACGGGCTACCTGCAGTGGAGCCAGGCCCAACGGTGAACACACGCGCATGGTTTGAAGAGAGACGTCCGCTTCGCGGACCATCGATATTCCAAGACTTCCGTTTTCCGTTTTCAAATTGCTCTATTCGGTAGCAATTGCGTGCTTCGTTTTCAGAGAGTGATACTTTGCTGGGGCTCTGCGCCATCATTTCCATTCCAGAAGACCATCAATACCGAGGACTGTTACTGAAGCCGTCCGTCCGTTTGCGGTGCGATCATACTGCGATGTCTTCTGATATCATCTGTGGAGGCGAGGCAATTTGAGGCGAGGCGAGGCGTCGATGAAATAACACAAATGCTTCCTTATAAGTTTTGCTTGTTTCACAAAAAATGTGTCGGAAATTCCGGGTAAACTACATAAGTGTCATTGAACAGCTACCATAACCAAACGATGTTGGGATGTCGTCACCGCTCGGCGCCTTTCTGACCTGTGACGCCACTACCGCCACTGACTGTCGGTCAGGCACTGTCAGGGCCGGGCTGGGCTCTGTCCACCGGCCAGAGACGGGCTCTGTCCACCGGTCAGAGACGGGCTCTGTCCACCGGTCAGGGACGGGCCAGGTCCACGGGTCGGCTGGGCTCAGCACGCAATCATTATTCCTTTTTCATAAATTTAGTACAAACCTTTTGATTGGAAGGATTCACAAGAACAGAGCCCGCGCTAAGCGAAGCTTGTTGCGTTGACCCTGCCCTCTACCCTCCGATCATGCAATTCCGGTTCTATGGCAGAATTTAGAGTCCAAAGTTTAACGTGCACACATAGCCGCACACGGCCGGTCTCCTCACTGACTTCGCCTGGCTACGGCCTGCCACCAACCGCAACCCTACCTGTCAGGAGGCCCATAAACGTCAAGCGCCCGCC
The DNA here is from genome assembly GCF_019059575.1 of Amphibalanus amphitrite. Classification (NCBI taxonomy): domain Eukaryota; kingdom Metazoa; phylum Arthropoda; class Thecostraca; order Balanomorpha; family Balanidae; genus Amphibalanus; species Amphibalanus amphitrite. The sequence goes on from NW_024882046.1 coordinate 197,745, forward strand.
GCGCTTCGAGCTCGGACTGTTGTAACCGGGACGCGTGCTCTCACCACGCGGATTCCAATGCTCTACCGAATGAGCTACGGGACCGGTTCCTCTTTCCATACCTCAAATATATCCTAACATCTGTAAGATCATGCTATCAAGGAAACTATATGGAATTTTCTTTCAGCGGTAAGTGATGCACTAATGAAATAAGTGGCTCAGATTTGTTATAAGCTGCTTCAATGAACTCCTTTTGTCACTTTATACCGTGCCAAGAGATAGTATTCTGCCAGAGTGTTCTGACATTTTTAATTTATATGTACCTATCTCTTTTAGACTGAATCGCCGATGTTCTCGTCTTGGTGTAAAAGCAGGTAAAGATAACCGCCCAAGTAGCCATTTACTGCAGTATTTTCTGTTGCGCGCCTAGCAAAATACTTATATCATTCTGAAACACTTCACGTAGGAAGCCTTTTAAGCGCACAACGTGAACTGGCACTTTGTGCCTTGTCTGATGCCATATATGTGAAGACTGAAGCCCAACGGTTAACATCAGCGCCAAACTTTAGAGACGAGTCAGCGTCTGTGCCAGTCTCCTGGTTCGCCGGCGCTTTGAGACAGTCGTGCGGCGCCACTCTCGTCCATATGATGCTGATTTTAGACCGTGTCCATATGATATGACTCCTGGGTCGTTCCACGACAAATCGACAAGTGCCCTGCACCCTCATATTTCATTTTTTGCTTAAAATTGGTCTAATGGGTTGTGATGGGCGGGGAAGCCAGCTGTGGCAAGGATTTTTTTCTTCGAACAACGGTTTCCGAGATATAGCCTCGGGCAATTCTTGGAGTTCGCGCTGCAGCCCTATGTTTGGCGGCCTATAACTCAGAAACTATTAGTTTTTTCTTACGATAAAACTTCATATGGTTCAACTCACAATCAACCATCAAACATTTTGGCTATCTCGGATTTTCAATTTTTGAAAATTTTGATCACGTGACCTTTTCTCCTGTTTTTCGAAGAGTGACCTTGATATTTTCCCCACTGAAAGTTGCAATTTTGTCTGATGACGAAGACGTAAGAAAAAACTAATAGTTTCTGAGTTATAGGCCGCCAAACATAGGGCTGCAGCGCGAACTCCAAGAATTGCCCGAGGCTATATCTCGGAAACCGTTGTTCGAAGAAAAAAATCCTTGCCACAGCTGGCTTCCCCGCCCATCACAACCCATTAGACCAATTTTAAGCAAAAAATGAAATATGAGGGTGCAGGGCACTTGTCGATTTGTCGTGGAACGACCCAGGAGTCATATCATATGGACACGGTCTAAAATCAGCATCATATGGACGAGAGTGGCGCCGCACGACTGTCTCAAAGCGCCGGCGAACCAGGAGACTGGCACAGACGCTGACTCGTCTCTAAAGTTTGGCGCTGATGTTAACCGCTGGGCTTCAGTTTTCACATGTATGGCATCAGACAAGGCACAAAGTACCAGTTGACGTTGTGTGCTTCAAAGGCTACACGGAGTGGTTCAGAATGATATTTTGCTAGGCGCGCAACGGAAAATATTGCAGTAAATGGCTACTTGGGCGGTTATCTTTACCTGCTTTTACACCAAGACGAGAACATCGGCGATTCAGTCTAAAAGAGATAGGTACATATAAATTAAAAATGTCAGAACACTCTGGCAGAATACTATCTCTTGGCACGGTATAAAGTGACAAAAGGAGTTCATTGAAGCAGCTTATAACAAATCTGAGCCACTTATTTCATTAGTGCATCACTTACCGCTGAAAGAAAATTCCATATATTTTCCTTGATAGCATGATCTTACAGATGTTAGGATATATTTGAGGTATGGAAAGAGGAACCGGTCCCGTAGCTCATTCGGTAGAGCATTGGAATCCGCGTGGTGAGAGCACGCGTCCCGGTTACAACAGTCCGAGCTCGAAGCGCGGCGGGCGCTTGACGTTTATGGGCCTCCTGACAGGTAGGGTTGCGGTTGGTGGCAGGCCGTAGCCAGGCGAAGTCAGTGAGGAGACCGGCCGTGTGCGGCTATGTGTGCACGTTAAACTTTGGACTCTAAATTCTGCCATAGAACCGGAATTGCATGATCGGAGGGTAGAGGGCAGGGTCAGCGCAACAAGCTTCGCTTAGCGCGGGCTCTATTCTTGTGAATCCTTCCAATCAAAAGGTTTGTACTAAATTTATGAAAAAGGAATAATGATTGCGTGCTGAGCCCAGCCGACCCGTGGACCTGGCCCGTCCCTGACCGGTGGACAGAGCCCGTCTCTGACCGGTGGACAGAGCCCGTCTCTGGCCGGTGGACAGAGCCCAGCCCGGCCCTGACAGTGCCTGACCGGCAGTCAGTGGCGGTAGTGGCGTCACAGGTCAGAAAGGCGCCGAGCGGTGACGACATCCCAACACCGTTTGGTTATGGTAGCTGCTCAATGACTGACGCTTATGTGGTTTATCCGGAATTTTCTGACACAATATTTATGAAAGAAACACAATGTTTAAAGAAGTGACAAATAAAGAAGAAACACATCTGTGTTATTTCATTGACGCAAGGTCACAAGGGTTTGTCGCCAACGACTCCAGTCTCCATCTCAGATATAGGTTACATAGTCGACAGATTCGACGGCAGGTCGAAGGCGACTATAAATGAGAAAATCATCTTTGCTAAAGAAATAACAAAACATGAGGGTATAAAAACAAGCGTATGTAATAAAAACCTGTACAGCACAACAGCATAGCACACAGTTCCGTAAACTGAAGAACTTAAGCAATATGAGAAGTCTTCAGTAACATTTGTTTATATCAAGAGCCTTCCTGGATTCTCAGTAGGTGGCACACGAACCAATAAGCGAACTATCGAAACTGCCTCGCCTCCGCAGATGAGATCAGAAGACATCGCAGTGTGATCGCACCGCAAACGGACGGCCGGCTTCTGTAACAGGTCCTCGGTATTAATGGTCTTCTGGAATGGAAATGATGGCGCAGAGCCCCGGCAAAGTGTCACTCTCTGAAAACGAAACACGCAATTGCTATCGAATAGATCAATTTGAAAACGAAAAGCGGAAGTCTTGGAATATCGATGGTCCGCGAAACGGACGTCTCTCTTCAAACCATGCGCGTATGTTAACCTCTGGGCCTGGCTCCACTGCAGGTAGCCCGTCCACTCAGCGCACCTTCAGACTGGCCGCCTGTCGTTCTCCCAGAGCCCCACTGGGAGAACGACGGACTGCGGCAACGGAATCGGCAATCAGAGACGGCCCGATCCGCTCCTGACCGGATAACATCGGGTGAGATCGGCACAGGTCGGTAAAGGTCGAGTGAGGTCGGCACAGGTCGGGGCAGGTCGGGTGAGGTCGGCACAGGTCGGGTCAGGTTGGGTAAGGTCGGGGCAGGTCGGGTCAGGTTGGGTGAGGTCGGCACAGGTCGGGTCAGGTTGGGTAAGGTCGGGGCAGGTCGGGTCAGGTTGGGTGAGGTCGGCACAGGTCGGGTCAGGTTGGGTGAGGTCGGCAAGGTCGGGTCAGGTCAGTACAGGTCCGGTGAGGTCGGGTCAGGTCGGGTCAGGCCGGGTGAGGTCGGCACAGACCGGGTCAGGTCAGTACAGGTCCGGTGAGGTCGGGTCAGGTCTGGTGAGGTCGGCACAGGTCGGGTCAGGTTGGGTGAGGCCGGTACGGTACAGGTCTGGTGAGGCCTACCGGTACAGGTCAGTACAGGTCCGGTGAGGTCGCTGGGTACAGGTCAGTACAGGTCGGGTGAGGTCGCTGGGTACAGGTCAGTACAGGTCGGGTGAGGTCGCTGGGTACAGGTCAGTACAGGTCCGGTGAGGTCGCTGGGTACAGGTCAGTACAGGTCGGGTGAGGTCGCTGGGTACAGGTCAGTACAGGTCCGGTGAGGTCGCTGGGTACAGGTCAGTACAGGTCGGGTGAGGTCGCTGGGTACAGGTCAGTACAGGTCGGGTGAGGTCGCTGGGTACAGGTCAGTACAGGTCGGGTGAGGTCGCTGGGTACAGGTCAGTACAGGTCGGGTGAGGTCGCTGGGCGAGGCGGCCTGTGTCCGAGGGAAGGGTGATGTTTTAAATACTCACTAAAGGCTGTTACTATACCAAACTGGTGACCTCCGACTAAGCGGTGGCTGTATGGGAGTTGCAAACATGCATCCTTTAGTGTGGGCTTTGAACTTTGAACTTTGGGTATAAAATAAATAAAGTAAAATAAATTAAACAACGCTTAAAGGTAGTGTGCCAGCTTTCTTGGACCGTATGGAGTTAATGGCCCAGATAAGGAGAACCGGATTTTTAGAACTTATCCATACCTTCAAAACTCATGGAAACGTCTTAAATTCTTCAAATTTTGAGTACCCCAGTGCGAAATTCGCCCCGACGGGTTGTCGGTCGTACCCCAACCACATTTCACACCACTATGAACAATAAATGCACACACTGAAATCGCTACTACCGATATGCTCATCCAATCAAGTTTCGATAAACCCGTTCATCATCATCTCCTGCGGTTTCGAACACGCCTGTTATGTGGCTTCTGATGCTCGTCGAGGTCGGAATTTCCAAATACGCGTGGTGCGTCGGGCCGCGCGCTCTGACTTCGGCCAAGAAAAATGCGTCAGCTGATCATTGTCATTTCTGCCACTTGCGTGTGGTGAAATGGGGTCATAACTTATAAGACGGCTTTTTCATATCAATTATTTTACATAAAATCATATTTCAAACCATAAATAATGTTCGACAGCCAAATAAAAGAAACAATACCAATACGGGCTTACAGTTTAAGGCTCGACATTGTGTTGTCTACGATTAGACAGCTGATAACTCATTCCCGTACGTCGTATGGTCGTAACACTATAATGACCTTTGCTTATTGTCACAAGTGCGCCGCATTCGGGATTGTTGCCCGACGCCTGTTTGCAGGTGAGCCCACTACAGTTGTTATACATATCTAAAAACCGATAAACTTTTAGGCGAAAAAGGCACTATTCCAGGCCCATTTTTGATTTTTTTTGCGATATTTGGTAAAAACAGAAGCTTCTTATCCTAGGAAAAATAAAATGGGAAATCTTTCAAAGGTGGCACACTACCTTTAACTTTGGTCAGGGCGAGCTGTTCAATAGAGAACTTCGTGCCTTTCCTAGCGGTCGAGTATGTACCTGCATAACACCTACATAAAGAGCACATTGGAGCGTGGCCTTACATCTAACTTCACTACCAGCGAAACATAAAAGGCGCCTGTTCAACTTTCGGCGTGAACAAATGAGACGAATTTACCCCACCGTCTTGAGCTGCTTTCAGTAAAAAAAAAAAAAAAACTACGAGTAGCTTTTAGTACTATTTGCAGCTAATGATAACAATTAAATTCAAAGCTTTGAAGTGAAGTTCGCACATCCAAAACAAGAAAAATCTCGCTGTATGAATAACAGCTATTCACTCTTCAGTGTACGTACACGGACCATATGTAAACAATAGAACACAACGCACACTGGAATATGCTATACATACATGTCTAGCTGATGTAAGTGCGCACTGCACATTCCAAAAACGATGAGAGCAATGACTGTTAACGCCTCACCTTTGTTCACAAAATGTGCGTCGATTCGATCTGGTACTTCAACACAATTCTATTTATGGCTTTGTGGATGGATGGATATACGTTGGGAGCAAACAAGAACAGATAACTCGGAAACAGCACACTAGCGATGTGTCCGAAAAAAAAATCAGATTGCCAGAATCCTCCCCCCCCCCCCCCCCCACCAGCACACACACAGAGTCGCGCCCGAACCCACCACGGAGAGGTCTGTTCCCTCTCACCAGACCACCGCAGGGGGAGCCCGCTACTCCCACCAGACTACAGTGAGGCCCACTACACTCCTCACCTCACAGTAAGGCCCGCTACACTCACAGCGAGGTCCATGACTGCTCGCAATCGCTCACAGCGGCCCGCTCCTCTCACCTGGAGGCTGAAGTGGTCAGTGTAGTCGGAGAGCCACGGGTGTTCGTCCGACTTGTAGAGGTCAGCCCACTCCCTCTCGAGGCGCGCCCAGAACTCCTCTCTGGCGCGCGGCGTCATACCGGCAGAGTCCACCTCCGGCTCGGCCTCGGCCGCCGCCGCCGCCGCCGCCTCGGCTGGGGAACACAGCGCACGGAACGAGTGACAGGGAGGCAGAGCCGCGGGACATGGCGAGCGAGAAACCACCGCCTACGGCTCAGCCGCCGCCGCCGCCGCCGCCTCGGCTGTAAAGGCAACCGGGAGGCAGAGCGTCATATGAGAGAAATGGCCGCCGCCGCCGCCTCGGCTGGGGAGTACAGCGCAGGGTAAGGGTAACCGGGAGGCAGCGCACGACATGAGCGAGAGAAACCACCGTCTCCGCCTCGGCTGAGGAACGGGTAGCTCGGAACCGTTGGGTTCTGCTACCCGTTCGGCTGGGAATGGGTAGCAGGGAGACAGGTGACGAAATGAGAGAGACATTGTGTCAAGGATAAGCACAACCACAGAGAAGACACGTATCGAATCCAAAGAGCACGAGAATAATCGCACATATCTGACCAAACAAATACGCATGGCCACCGTGATTTCCAACTTTTGTTCAGTTCTCCCAACCAAGCCTCGTCCTACCCAAGATATGCTACGTTCCAGCTGGTCTCGTCTCTTTCCGTCCCGGCCCGTCTTGTGCCGTCAGGTTCAGTTGCGTCCCATCCGTCCCATCCCATCCCATCCCATCCCATCCCGTCCCGCCCCGCCCCGTCCCGTCCCGTCCCGTCCCGTCCCGTCCCGTCCCGTCCCGTCCCGTCCCACCCCGTCCCGTCCCGTCCCATCCTGTCCTACCGACGGCCGCGGCCGGGTCGCCGCCAGCCTCTGCCGTCGCTGCCGCCGCTGTGGCCGGCTCCGGCACCTCCACCTCTCCGTCCCGGATCTTGGCCAAAAAGTTCATAAACTGAAACGTCAAAATAAAATAAACAGTGAGAGATACAAAGGCACCTGAAGAATGAGCTGACCAAATTACGCGCTATCGTCAAACGAGACATACAGGGGTAAGGGGTGGGGAGTGGAAAACGTTCTACTGGCCGACAACGGACGAGGGCCATATCAGGTGACACTTGACAGCTATCCCTGGTTGGATATCCACGATTACATCCCCACACCAGACAATGGGACGTTTCGCGCGCTGGTACGTCCTGTGATGCTGAAGCACAATGGAAGCCGGCAGCTGACGGCGCTGCCGACAGCGGCAGTCTGTGACACCTAATTGGTGCCTAACCGGGGTTGGGCTCGAAAACTCAACGGTGAGGCTATTTTCAGACACGTTTACGAGATGTTTCCCCACAGACGATTCAGCTACTTTATACATATAATGATGGATGTGTGCTCCCTGTGAGCGGTGGCTACCTCGGATCCGGAGAAGGTGGGGTCCCTGCGACCAATGTGAGGTCCCTGTGACCGGTGGCGGTGGCGTACCTCGGATCCGGAGAAGGTGGGGTCGTCCACGGAGCCCAGGATCTGGTCGGCGGTGCGCTGCAGCTCGGCGTCCTCCGAGGGCCGGTACTGGTCGACCCACTGCACCTCGTCCAGAGGGTTCTCCGGCGGCCTGCAGGTCAGGTCAGGTCAGGTCAGGTCAGGTCAGGTCAGGCCGGTACTGATCGACCCGACCCACCGTACCTCGTCCAGCGGGTTCTCCGGCGGCCTGCAGGTCAGGTCAGGTCAGGTCAGGTCAGGTCAGGTCAGATATGCGTCAAGTTTGGATGAACATAGTGCCTTTGATGCCCGTCGAATGATGAAATCGAGTAGAAGCCACAGTGTTTGCAGTGCACTATGACACATTACAAAGGAAAAGTCTGACATGTCTTCTTCCCTGGATATACAAAGGTTCTTTTGGCATTCTGAGAAAAGAACCGACTTCCTCTCCTGTCTCAAAAGTTTCAAAGGACTTTGAAAAACCCAGCTCGACATACGAACACACTAAATATTCCAAACGGTTAAAACTGCCGGCAATAATCGCCAAAACGCGTACAGTGTGCGCTGCTGCGTAAATCGGACACGACAGCATGTAAAGAGATCCTGAAGCCCACCCACCGACGCCACAGGCCGCTCGTCCGACTGAGGCGGTTGGGCAGTCCGTTTCACGGCAGAGCTCTGTAAGCGGCGCCTGCGACACCGACATAGGCAGGCGATCAGGGTCGGCCACACTGGGCTCATCAGTGCTGTAGGATTAGGACTGGCAGGGAAACGTACCGCGGTGGGGGTAAGTGATAGTCATGATCCCAATGGGGCGAATGAGTCCGTCCGATGAGGTGAATGAGTCCTCCCGATCGCGATGATGTGGATGACAATATGGTCCCTCCGATTGGACAACTGATCAGTACAGCCTTGTCCTCCTGGTGGAGCGACTGGCAGCGCGACCCTCTCGCGATACGTGTGTGACAGCGCTGCTAACCCGGTGAGCGCGAGTGACACTGCACCCGTCACAACACTATCACTCTACCAGCTACCGCGGCGCATCGGAGCGCACCAGTGAGTATTGCCCCAGCGTTCAGTTGACTGGTGTTAATTGGAGGCCGTCTGCCGTATCCTCAGCACGGCATCCCGCATTACCAGACTGTTTCAATGACGAATTATATACAGATGTGTTTACAGCAAATAACTCACTTTCCAGCAGCTGGCTGGTTTTGCCCACTTCTGCGCACCAGATGTGGAGTGTTTACCGGATAATGTGTGGCAAACCACACTCAATTCAATTATAGAGCGAACAATTTCGCTTGCACGGCGGAGTTCTAAAAAGTCGGCGCACCCTGAGGAATTTAGTGAAAGTGCGTCTATTTCGGATGGCGCGTGCTCCGCCTACCTATTATAAGAGGACACTGGTGTGTATCTAAGCCAGCGGATTAAACTCTGGTGTAGGTACTTTGACTGTTGGCTGAGTGAAGTGCTGTTTGGCGTGTCAAAAGTACGATTAGACCGTGTTCGATCATATCCGGATCCCTTGGAAAACCTCAGACTCCAGTGGGAATTACGCTGCAGCTCTCGAAGTCCAATGATTAACAGACTACGCTGAATTCAGCAGCCGTGGAAATAATGTCAATGCTCGATGGTAAGTAAGGCGGAGTGGATTTCGAGTTAGGTAGAGTGCGCGCTGTGCAATGAGAGGAGCAGTACCCAACTTAAACCAGTACCCACACTGTATCCGGAAAAAACAACAGTCCGTATCAGGGTTGTATACGACTCAATCAATAGCAATCAATTCAATCACGAGAAATTTGGGAAACCAATCAAATCAATCAAGTCACAGCAGTTTTCGGGAATTGATTCAATCGACTCAAACGCGACAATGAAAGGAATCAATCAACTCAATCAAACGACTCAAACCAAGACATACATTAGTTTTTTTGCCCCACCAACTTGGAAAAGTGTCCATAGCAGTCTGGTGTACCTACCTACCTACCTACCTACAGAAGAAACATAAAAAATATTGTAATTTGAAATTATAAATTGCCATGCCATTCAAAGTTTCTATGTAATAAGGAAGGATACCTAGTGATGGACAGGTGGATCATGATATTGAGGTTCAATGGGTAGAATTGGAGCAGAAGTTTCATTTAATGGGTGCAAAATAACCCAGTAGTTGAGTCGCCCCTTAACCCAAATCACCACCTTTCACCTAAAAGTTGTCAATTTAATTTTGGCCATATTCCAACTCAATTTACACTAAATATCAGATATTGCAGTTGAAAGATGACTGCTCGGATTTTGGCAGTGTTCGTGATTTGGTCATTTACCCTACACCATGTCTATTTTAATGGATAATATGCATCAATAACATATTAACCATAGAGAAATAGAAATAACTATCTTACCTGCATGTGACGGTTTCGGTTAGACAGAGACTGACGGGCAGCCTTAAAAATCTTTCCACACAATGTGCATTTGAGACGTGGGATGTTGTCAGATTGGGAAGGAAGAGATTTGAGGTATTTAGCGGTCCACGACTCTGGACGTGGCATGTAATGAGAATTCAAAACATTTTATTGCAATACAATTTGAAACTGTTAGGACTAGGGGATAGAGGTGAGAATTAAAAATATATTTAAAAGGAAATGGAGAGGACAGGGACTCTGGAACCACAGGATAAGTTAAGGACAAAGGAAGTAGGAACAAGGAAAATTAGGCACGGTGCGACTGCGAAGCAAAGAAAACGTTTTGCCAATACCTAAGTATGCTAAGCTTTTATAAATCCTTATTCTTCGTCTTTTGATTTTTTGGTAAGATGACGTCATTGATTATCATGTAGTATGGTAGATCATCATATAATAAATCGGTTGGAAAACACCAATTTCGTTTTAATTATTATTTCATTTGAAATAAAACCACTCAATAATATTCGGTAAAATATTTTAAGGAAAATGAAATATATTAAATATGTTATGCTTAGGCTCTAAGGAGAAAAGGATCAACAAACGTTCTGCTGCAAATTAAACAATGCAGCAAATTAGCTATTAGTTAGGTAAGGAAACGTAATTAGCGAGACGAAAACGGCGCTTTTGTTTCAGTTATTTTTGTAGGGGTTTCAGATATTTATAGAGTTCAGTCACAGTGGGTTGTTTCTGAGGAGATGTGAAGATGTGAATTATTAATTAATCACACTTTATTAGTATATAGGGCCTTGCACTTTATCATCTGGATTAAATAAAATCGTTTCCTGCTGAGTGCAGAAAGGTAGGTAGGTGCATCGCCAGGTTCTATCACCAGGATTGGAGCAGTTATTGCAGTTGAAAGTCAAAGTTGGCTGTTCATGTTTAGGCCCTGTTCTTTATTTGGCCATCTACCCCATATTGCAGTTGTGATGACAAACAGTTTTTAGTGTAGTTTTGTGATCTTTGATGTCATCAATTGGTGTCATTATTTTTCGTCAACTAAAACTTATTTGAACTTTCCATTCAATCGACTCAATCATACGAGTCACTCTAATTTTCGGGAATCAAATCAGTCAATTAGTCGCTAAAGTCAAACGAGTCAGTCAACCAGTCATCTCGAAAGTCAATCGACTCAATCCAATCAACTCAAAATACGCGTTGAAACAAATCAATCAATTCAATCGACTTGATTGGTATACAACCCTGGTCCGTATGATCTTTTGAGGCTCGAAGTTACTTCGGACGCACGCACAGATTAAAAAACACATACACACATACGAATTAGGGAGCTTCGTGGCCAATGGCCCACTCGATTCGCGCAATCTTACTCTTCACAAGCATTTGCAGTGATGAACAAATGCCATTCACCAGTGTCATTTTATGACGCGCGTCGGCATCGGACAGCTTGTGAGAATGAGCTATAATAACCAGGGTTGCGGACTGCGGAGTTGATGGGTTATCGGTGACTTCGACTCCGACCCATACTCCGGCTTCCAAAAATCAGCTCCGACTCCGACTCCGGTCAGAACTGTTGACTCCGAGTGACAGTGGCGCGGGAACCGGGGGGGCTAGCGGGGGCTGAGCCCCTCCAACTTTTCGGCTGGGGGGCTCGTAATGTATTTGAGCCCCCCCAGCTGGAGGAATCGAAATAGGAAATCTACCAAAATAATTTCATAGATTCATACATAGGCGCGGAAACCGGGGGAGGGGGCAGTGGGGGAAGCTTGCCCCCACAGCTCTGGGGCCGTGGGGCGGTGCCCCACAACTTTTCATGAGGTCAGGAGACAGAAACCGTTGAGGCAGCTTGTCCTCCCCAAATTAGGGGTTGTAGGTCACAAAGGAAGAAAGCATGTAAGTGAAAAATCCACCTCTTGGCTCTTTCACTGGCTCGGCAACTCATTTGGCAGATTAAAACCTTTATTCCAGGTTGCCAAAACGGTAGTTTCTTCACTCAGCTGAGACGGAATGCCTGACTTTTTTGCAAATATTTTCGTTTTTTTTTGTTGAAAAGGCCAAGGTCTAAAAAATAAGTGGCCTAAAACCGGTGAGAAAACTAGATTTGGGGGTACCCTAGGTTGATCTCTATTATGGTTCAGCCCCCCCAGTCTGGAAGAAGTTCCCGCGCCACTGCCGAGTGACTTCCGGCTGTTCATCCAACTCTGCAGTTCTGGTTGTAACAGTAAAGTTCGTGAATTGGTGATTCAGACCTCTATACACGGGGTGTTCAGAGGTTTATGGTTGATTACTAAATTATTGGTTTGTGAACACCTCGTATCAAGTGTTGGTTCAATGTACATAACATAACGGGACAACTGACGGAATGCTTGAAGAATGTCCAACCAGCGATAAATATGACGACAGCGACAATAAAAACACACCCGAGCCTAACTCTGCACTACTGAGTAACGCGACGATACCGTGGGTCCATGAACTATGCAATAGAGTAGCAATGTCCGGTAAAACAGGGGACGCTGCACAGCGGCTCACATACCTCACTAAGTAGGTGATATAACCTCGCCGGCTGCGCACGGTGGCCGGAACGACTCTGACAGAGCGCATTTACCATGTGAGTGCCTTTAGTGCCTCCCAGTCTTTCACCGGACGCACGAGCAGCGCCAGTGACGCCATGGAATCTGACACCGGCGCCGAGTGAACTGGTGCTGACGGTTCATTACCGGGTGATATCCTCGTACTGATTGCTGATGCCAGCGGTGTATGCCCGCTTCACGTCCCAATGGTGCAGTTTCCCTACGCTCGGCCTTTGAAACTCATCATGTGGATAGTAAAATCATATTCGGCGTAACTGCGGTAACGCAAAGAAATCAGATAAATACGATCGCATATTAACCCGCGACCGCCTGGGGGGGGGGGGTCGGATCCGACCCCCCCCCCCTCCGTTTTTGTTGAATAACTCATGAACCGCTTGCGCTATCAACTTGAAACTTCGCATACCTTCTCCCCCATCAATTTGACGTCTCCTGTGCAATTTTGAAGAAAAAAATTTCAAAAATTTCTGAGATATATCGATTTTAGTGATGTAACTACATGGCGTTTTCAGTCAAAAAATGGTAAATGTTTAAAAAATCGCAAAAAATCGAGGTTTTAAGCAAATTGCAAATTAAGGACATGAAAAGACGCAGCTCAACGAGTTCTTTAAAATGGCTATCTCAGATTTTCCATAAAATGCGTTTTTTACCCCTAAAAATCCAAAAAACTATATTTTTTGGAAAACAGCTAATAAAATCCAAAATTTTGAGAATTTCCAAAAAACCGGAATATATGTTATAGAGCTCTATTAGAACATTAGATGTCCCAAATTACAACTTTCTATCTTGATTTTTGACCCCCAAATTGTAAAAAATAGCTCCAACATGCATAGGGCATGGTGACGTCATAAGCATTTTCGCGAATTAGAGGCACTTCTGAACATCGCATGTGAAAACAAATGGCACCAATAGATTCCTGGGACAAAGTTCGTCTAAAACAGTGCATTTTTATGTCAAAAATATTAAGTTGAAAAATTGACTTTTTTTCTCAGCCCTCGTTTAGTTATGTATGGTATAAACGATTTTTTATGCTTTCAATGCACACTTGTCACCAGCACAGTGACTTGGGGTCACATATAACCATTACCATCGGATTTGGCGTGAAAAATAAGCCATAAAACATGTGTCGCACGCCCATGTAGCAGAAAGTGAAAACCGTGACCTTTCGTGACCTGACCTGACCTTGCCCCGTACTTAGTATGACCCCTATACGCACATGGTACCTTCACTAGGTCTTTGAGGTCATTTGTGGTGAGTTTCGAGCAGCAGCTATCGATTCCGCTGTCCGTAAGCCTAATCATGCAAAACCCCTGAATTTGACCTTTGACCTGACCTTGACCCGAAAGTTGACCTCAATCTTAAAATCTTAAGAGTGCTTTGGGAAGGTCTCGTAGAGACCTTTCGAACGCCGCCTCGCGGGGCTCGATACGACCATTGGTTCTCGAGATAACAGGGGGGGGGTCGGATCCGACCCCCCCCCCCCCCCAGGCTGATGTGGGTACGGAAATAGCCCAGGCGGTGCCGGGTTAACACGACCGAATAAATGCGCACCACCAGCCGTCTAGTGAGTAGACCGTGGGATCCGTTTTTGTATCCATTAAATATCCTTGTCATCGTCAGGTGATAGACCTATATGTATCACTGGCCCAACGATAGTGCCATGAGGGACTGTTATTAATTTTACTAGTATATTCTTACACCTTTATAACTATCAACAAATATGTTTCATGTGCCATGAAGGACTCTTACACTGTTATTCATTCAAGGTTCTTACACCTTAATATATATCAAACAATATGTTTCTACAGCGGTCATGAATGACGAATTCAATATGTCTGCAGAAATGTCCCTGGGGGGAGACCCACGGCTATACCGTCCACAAATAGTAAACTAGACCTGCCGGAGATCTGAATGGGTCCATATATAGCCTGCACCTGACATAAGCCGGGTGGTGGGCGATTCAAAGGGCATTAGGCAATAACACCACACGGCTACACCTGCTACCTGCCGCGCCCGACTCTGGCTTGGCCCCTCGATGGGGATCCATTATTGAGCCACCGTCTGTGCTTCTGTTGAGATGACTGCTTCGTTACCGGCGTTATGTAATGTGAGAGCGCACCTGTCCGGACGATTAGAAGTTGGTTGGCTGATAAATTTCGAAGGTTCCTTTCCTCTGGCTGCAAAGTTGAAGCCCATGAAGCCACATATAAGAAAATATATTTGATATGCGGGGAAAAACATTGGTACTGACGGCCCACAATATGCACAGCCATGGTTTTAGAATATGGAGCCATCTCTCGGTCAATCGGGGGCGAGACGAAAGTGAGCTTTCCTGTTGGTGCACCTGCAGTCCCTCTCTCCCAGAATCAAAGCCAACATTACAAACCTGACTCTACGACTACATACAAAAGAGGGGGGAGCGCATGAACCCAGCACCCCAATACGTAATAACGACAGAGAATGGAATACAATATTTTGGGAATGCAGACTGGTCGGTTTCCGCTGTTATTCTGGGGCGTCGAGAAACAAGATTGAGAAGGTAAAAACGGCGGTTCGAGTCCGGTCTGTCACATCAATTTTCGGCTATGTTATTGAATCACAGCTGAGTACTATGCCACACGCCAAAGTTCGTAGGGCGGATCACAAGGGGCAAGCATGTTGTTTGGCGTCCAACCAGTTCAACTTTGATGCCTGCCTCTTACCACTTTCAATTACATTGGCAGAATGCAGCATGCACTTCAACTTCTTAGAAAATGTCTCATCCTAAAGGGATGTCACAAACGCAAGAGCTTTGAGCTAAATAATACCAGAGACCAGCAAAAACTTCGAAGACTGAGTTAGCAAGTGCATGTGAAGTTAACTCGAGCATGCAAAATAGACTGATAAAATAACGGTGCATCCACAAACGCCAGACATTGGGAGCTGTAGCGCGCAGAGTGCGGCAGAGCGCCGGGTCGGCGGCCCAGGTGGCTGTCAGGTCTCCGAGCGGAACGATTAATCAGGGCGGGCCGCGTGCCGGACCGCACCGCCCGGGGAACGGGATGGGGGTCGGCGCGCCGCACCGGTGCTGCATTTCCGGCGGCCGGCGGCGGCGGTCAGCCCAGTCCGGCGGCGGTCGGCCCAGTTCAGCCCGCTCAACGGCCCTCCAGAGCCGGTGTCGGCCGGTCGCCAGGACACGTGGCTGCCCCCCCCCCCCCCCCCAACCCCCCGGCCTGCTGAACTCGGAAGCCACACGGCAACGAGCCGGCACACTGGCAGCAGTGTTACCAACTGGTTCAGAAGTCAGAACCGTGGCAGTGCTTTGAACACAACAAAAAGCAACAAATTGACTTTCCCTCGCTTGATCTCGGCTCCCGGACCACGTAGTAACAAACGGAAACGGCAATCCAGAGCTCGTTAAAATCATAATTAAAGCCATTCAGCCGTTTGTTGAGCTAGGTCAACAGAGAACATAAAAGCTCCAACATCCCCCACTCTGATATTTGACAAATTGGATTATTGCCCGTGCAATAAAAAGGACGCACTATGTCGAAAAAAAGAATTCGATAGTTCCTTTCCTGTACAGCCCCTTCTATAACGTGTCGTCAGGTTCTCGGCAGGTCAGCGGTCGGTGGCCCCGCCGGTGACTGCTCCAAAGTTGGGGCACTATGATCGGCGGCACGCGGAGCGCGGCGCACCCGTGTGATTCCCTGCCGCGCACCAGCAGCCGGCGGGACCGTCCCGGCCACATCCCGGCGCGCCGGCGCGCGTTAATTACATCGGCGGCAGTCAATAGCGCGCGCCGGCGACCGAACGCCTCCGCTGCCAGGAGACGGGCGAACTGTTCACTGCACTGGACGGATCTCCCGGCGGCCCACACCCGGTACCCGCCCAGAGAGGAACCCACCGGGACTGCCCGGCGGCCCACACCCGGTACCCACCCAGAGAGGTGCCCACCGGCAGGGCTGCGGAGTCGGAGTCGGAGTCGGAGTCGGAGTCGGTCGGAGTCGACAGTTGTGACCGGAGTCGGAGTCGGAGTCGGAGTCGATTTTAGAAACCCGAGCCGGAGTCGGAGTCGGAGTCACCGAAAATCTGTCGACTCCGCAGCCCTGCTAGGTCTGCGGAGTCGGAGTCGGGAGTTGGAGTCGGTCGGAGTCGACAATTCTGCCCGGAGTCGGAGTCGGAGTCGAAGCTGGTTTTTGAAAGCTGGAGTCGGAGTCGGAGTCGGAGTCGCCGAAAATCCATCGACTCCGCAGCCCTGCCCACCGGGACTGCCCGGCGGCCCACACCCGGTACCCGCCCAGAGAGGAACCCACCGGGACTGCCCGGCGGCCCACACCCGGTACCCACCCCGAGAGGAACCCACCGGGACTGCCCGGCGGCCCACACCCGGTACCCACCCAGAGAGGAACCCACCGGGACTGCCCGGCGGCCCACACCCAGTACCCATCCAGAGAGGAACCCACCGGGACTGCCCGGCGGCCCACACAGCGGCGTCTTATTGCCAGCGAGTTATGGAAGCCGCGCCACTGGCACCGGAATATGAGGCAGACGGAATGCGTGGGTGACAAGAGAGTTTGAGACAGAGTGTCCCCTCGCGAGTAACGGCTGGGGAAGGGGAGAGGGGTCAGGGGAGAGAGGGAGAGAGAGAGGGAGAGAGAGAGAGAGAGGGAGGAGGAGGAGAAGGGGAGAAAGGAATAGACCGAGAGCAGTATGGTTCGTGCGTTTCACTTCCTCCCAGCGCCCTGGTCAGTGTATGCTTATGTCACAGCCCGCAGTAATGGGTTCGTATCACTCACCGCGGCAGCGGCCGGACGGGCGCCAGGTCGGCCGTCCACGGCACGGGGGGCGCGATGCCGGGCCCGGCCAGCTGGTCGGGTGTGGGCAGCGGGCCGCCGACGGCTCCCACCTCGTCCGGCCAGGTCTGAGCGTCTCCCTCCTGAGGGCAGGGCAGGGGGTGGAGTCAGCGGGAGGGACACACCGGCGGACACGGCGGACACAGCGGACACCGGACACAGCGGACACAGCGGACACACCTGCGGACACGGCGGACACACCGGCGACCGGCGTCCACTGGACACTCTGCTAATGAAACAGACGTCCGGTGTCAGTCAGCCGGCGCCGACAGTGGAGTTAGAGTCAGACTGACCAGCATGGGCTAATCACGAAGCCAGGTCTGGACGGCTGACCGCCAAATGGTTTATCGATGTTGAAGCCATCAAAATGGGGAAAGTGTATACTGTAGTCAGCATCATATACATGTCAAAATATTAACAGTTAAAGTAAGGAAAAGAACATTGGACGACTGTGTTATGCAATGTGTTATGCAGGCAGTATAACTTCGGCGTAAGCGTTATCTAACATACGTGTTTTCGTTTTTACTATAATTTTTTTTTCAGTTATAGCATACGTGGGATTCAATTCATATTTGATATCAACAAATGGCAAATGAAAGTACCGCCTCAGAGGTATTCGAGGAAATAAACATCAAACTAAATATACCTATTCATAAAAGTGCAGCAGTTGGAATGTTGCTGGGTCGTCGTAGTGCAATGCGTACTTTTAGAGTTTTGGCAAAATGGCAAAACAAAAAAATTCGCGAGCATTGGAAAGCAATCTGGAGCATTGATGTTTCACTCACAGTGATAGCAGCCAACATTGTTGAACAGCAGTAGAGAGTAGGCACCTTATGATGATGGTGATTATTTGGGGGTTTAGGAGGCCCGGACTGCAGTGGTCAGCGGCGCAAGTTAGGACAAGCAGGCATTCAGGAACGCACATCGGCAGCGGAACCCTCAAATACAGAGCAACTGCGAACTCCTCGCGATAAGGATGGAATTATAAGCAAGGTAGAATAGCTTCAACCCCACTTTTGGCACTTAATCCTGAGATAGTGAACGGGCAATTTTCAACTACGCTTCGTTGATCAGAACGGCATCGAGACCCAGTCACTCATTTGCCAAACCCCGATCACTGAATCTACGTGCCCGGTAGCCCGAAATTTTCTTTTAAAGGGACCCTCCCACCTTCAAAAAAGTTAATGAATTGGCATGAAAGTGATGTCGCTAGGTTCAGAAAGAGCAAAAACGAATATCTACCAAATTTTATCGAAAAATATTCACCGGTTTTCAAGATATTGGACTTTTACTTTTGTTTACTTTTTTGGGATCTCCGCTGTTTCTAGCGACTTTATTTCAGAAGTGCGGCGTTTGCGGCAGATGTTGCGCGCAAATAGCATATACCACCGCGTGCTACAAAACGTTTTAGTCAAACATTTAAAAATCGTCAGATATTTGCGCTGACGTCACACATTCAGAGGGGTATTCCTAAGCATTAGCCCCTCTGAATCAAAATGCTGCAATTTTGAAATTCAATATTTCCGATTTAAGGCATTTCTCGATGTTGTGAGTGCCGAAACCGGTAATTGTGAGCCAGGGACCCCATTTTGGCTATCTCAACTCAAATCTAATGTTAAGGTGGGAGGGTCCCTTTAACAGCGCTGTGCCAGTGGACAAGGAATGGCAGCGAACAGCTGGCTGCACTATGTTCCTAGCGTGATGACAAGGAAGGGTTGGTAAATTTTCGATATCTCGTCCGCCGTCTCCGCTATATTATCGCGCACGCCAGTGATGCTCGTCTTCCTTGACTGTTGACTTTAAGACCACCGTCTGAAGTCCGGACCCTTGTGCCGAGAGCTGGGTGGTAAATGCCCGATAAAAGTTTCATCCCGGCGGCTGAGAGCGGTCCGGGTGGCCGCTTTAATCTACAGCTCATTCATATCGTATCCATCACTCGGTATGCGAGGCGACGCCTTTGGAGAAGCCATATTTTCTTCACGGGTCATCAGCATCGTAAGGCATTCCGGCTAACCCATCCATCTGCAGAACTTTGATCCAGAGTTGGGGCCGGTGACCCGCAGCAAAGGCCACAAAAGTCGTCCACAAGTCGCGCCCCGGCACAGAGTTCAGCTCACAGGCACAGAAACCACGCTGCCGCACTATAAATACCAAACGCCAACAGTCACTTCTGACACTGCAAAGGAACCCCATAGCCTTTTAATGAGTTGAGATCATTTTGAGCACACCTCCGCTCCACAAAATGGGTGGGTTCCACATGCCAAAAAAGTTTGCCCAGCTGTATGACTTTTTTCAAACTGAACGACAATTAGATTATATATGTAACTGAGAGGTATTTCGTCACATACTCACAGCCAGTACTCAGCAGACGGGCTAGCATATTGGTCGAGGACGTGTACGGATCCGAACAAATGGTCCTGGGATCCGATCCCATGGATCCTGAGCTCATATCCGATGGGATCATAGGTCAAGCCCCGTCATCTGCCGAGAGATCCATTGGGATCATGGATCTGAGCTGAATTTTTGCGTGGAGATCCGGTGAGATATAAAATCTAAGCTCAATTTTTGTGTCGACAATGGAATTATCAAGTAACTTTCGTCGCAATTCGCAAAGGTTTTGTTTTAGGGATATTATGTGATCACACATCACAACCCATAGCCTTGTGGCACTTCTGACCTGGAGTCGCCCAGATTTATGTGGCGGGAGCCGGGATCCACTCGGAGCATAGATTCCTTGGTTCTTGGTTGGGTGTAAGATTCTATGAGATCATAGATCCAGGATGTTTTCTATGTGGGATCCAATGGGATCTTAGATCCTTGTTTGTCCTATGCTTTCAGACCCACCGGGATCATGTATATATCACTCAGATCCATGCACATTATGTCTGGTGGCTCGTCATTGCACCCGTCGTCAGAACCGATTCTCCCAGCACGAGGTACTGGTAGTGACTGTATTTGCGGCAGGCGTCTTGCAGTGTGCACTGTGCAGCTTATTGCCTTTCAGCCCGGCGAGATATATTTAGTATGGTCCCCACTCCCCAGTCCCCAAACCAACTGAATCACGTTTGGGCTCGTTTATCGTTACCTCCCAGATAACTGCCTTCTCCGCAAAAACAGCGGGTAAAAAATGTTATAAAAAACAGTTCTACAACCAGGTTCACCCAGGGTAGCAAACGTCCCAGGGCATTACTTCGCTTATGTGTCTATGTTATATTTTACACCCAAAGACCATCGCATTCACATAACGCAAAACCACGCAACAATATCTAAGACTTAAATGAAAAACGATATCAAATTCTTATCTGTATTTAATGTAAACGCGTTTCGATTATTTCTTTATCAATACATTGATACAATACAGATAAAATGATTATGAACACACACGATTCATTTGTCAAAATGAACAATATACAATATCTGTAAGCCGTTGCACTGACCACAGTTCAGCATTGTAGGGAATGTCATGGCCGCTTTCGCTTGCAAAAACCAGACAAAAAGATGGGTGTCTGAATCAAAGAGGACCCCGTACGGGTTGCATTCGTACAACGTCTTCCAAACGTGTGTACTCGCAAACTTATAACTCTATCACCGGATGTTATAGAAAAGAGCCGCTACATGTCGCCTTTTACCCAGCAAAGCCCTTCATTTTCAGTGCGCTAATTATATAGCTGCTTTAGTGGCAACAAAGGTAGTGTAGCAAAGCCACTGCTGACGGCCCACTATAAGCTCACCGGACCCAGAGCCGAGCACAGGACTATCCACAGGGAGGCCAGCTTGACACCTGAAGTACGCCCCTAACCCCGTGGGCTAACAGTTTACGGCTGTGGGCTCAGGCCGTCACCGTACCGGCACAGGTCTGTCAGCGCGGCGCGTTGATTCCAAGCGTCCAAACCCGCCGGGACACACCCGCCGCGGCGCTCTACCGTCCAACTTTGCCACTGGCGGGTGACTCATTAGCCGCGTGCGCCGAAAATCAGACTCAGAGAGACCGTGAGAGCTCAGTCTACAGACGGAATGCTGCACTGACTGCAGCAAATGTGCCTTTTACTAGCGTTTTACTACCGCCGCAAAACACAGACCTACCCAACTTCCGCCACAAAACTCAGACCTGTCCCTCACCTATTCCCACGGCCGACCCACCCCCACGTCTCCCCACGACCAGTCCGACCCCGCACGGACGACCGATTGGCCCTTCTCACAGGGCCGCCGCCAGAGCATGTGACGCCAGTAAGCCGGTGCGATCGGCCGTCTCCAATCGTTCCGACACGTCGGACTTTGGGGCTCAGCGACCCGACAGTTTACCGTCCCACCAGCAACCCGACAGCTAACCGTCCCACCGTCAGCGACCCGACAGTCTACCGTCCCGTCAGCAAACCGCCGTCCATCGTCCCACCGTCAGCGACCCGCCGTCCATCTCCTCACCGTCAGCGACCCGACAGTTAACCGTCCAACAGTCAGCGATCCGACAGTTTACCTTCCCACCGTCAGCGGTCCGACGGTCTACCGTCCCACCGTCAGCGGTCCGACAATTAACCGTCCCAGCGTCAGCGACCCGACAGTCCATCGTCCCACCGTCAGCGACCCGCCGCGCCGTCCTGTAGAGCCGCAGCGGCTCAGTTGCTGCGGTCCCGCTCTCTCGGCCATCTCGAGGGCCTTCACGGCCCTTTTCAGCCCTTACGCAGTAACAGACCACCGGCATCTTACTCACACGGACGTCCTGGTCAGCATCGGTGATCATCGGGCGCTGCGGATAACTAGTCCCACAGCTCCGATATTATTGTATCACAGAAACTCGTCCAATCTACCCGTATGCCGCGAATCATAAAACAATAGGGGAAGTTGGGGGAACGCCGAATACTTTTTTTTCTGACGCCCGTAGCACGCAAGGTAGACAACATAAGCTATTCTTGTTGGCGTCATTCGAGAGGCCAGTCTTTTGCCTTTCAAACATACCAGGCGCATTTGATGAATTCGCATACCGTTAAGCGCACAAACTAAAAATATCAAAGAAGTGACTTTTTCGGCGTTGCCCCGGACTGCGGGGAAAGCCGAAAATGGGAGAAATGATCTACGGGAATGCCGACATTGATGTTTTGCCACTTTATCTCAAACTTTATCCAGAATTTATCAAAGCTGACACGCGTTTTAAGAGCTTGAGGACGCTTGGTGCACACTGGAAGTTATAATTGTGTGATATAATAAGAAAATGCCAGGTAAATAATTCCTTATAGGTAACAGGCCGTTGTGTCGGTTGAAAGTGTAATTTGTGTGACTAAAAATTCGCGTTGCTATTCTACAGCAGTAAAGTCCACGTAGCGTGCTTTAACGTGCGTAATTGCACGTTTTCGGCATTACCCCAGCCAGCCATACTTTCATTTGCAGGCCCATAACTTTTCAACGTGCCGTATAAATTTCAAATAGGCAGCACACTTATGCAAAGACATGCTGAAGATTACTTGACCGAATTGGCCAGACAAACGGTAGCATAATGAGTAAGAAATGCAGCTTCAAAGGCGCATGTAGTACAAGGAACGCGTACCTTGAAAACGCTCTTGGCGCCCTCACAGCCGAAGTATTCCGAATGACGACTCGTAACAAACATGCAATAATTGTAGTCACTTAAGCTTCAGAGCATCACTGACAGGTGGCATCCATGTCTTACGGTTTTCGAAATATCTCGAATTTCGGCTTTGCCCCAACTCCGGCATTGCCCCAACTTCCCCTAAATTAACTTAACCACGGTAATTTCAGCAAACCATGAATACGGAAGCCACAACTTTGCAGATGATGCATATCTGCGCACCGAAAGTGAAAAAACGTTCTATGTAGTCGTGTCAGGAATATATAGCGTCCTAGTGAAAGCGAAAGTCCAAGAGTCTTATTACATCCAATCCAATATAGGCTTACATCCAATACCTTATGTTTTGCCCGCGTCACTCGTCAGGCAGACCTCACGGTCTACAGTCCACATACATAATTCTTACCCTTTAACCTTACACCTCATCTTTACAGGGACACCCTTCCTTTAAACAGCGCCAGAAAGATATTACGTTTTAACCATGTGAGTAACGATTTCCATTGCAACTGTCCCAGTAAGACCTTATGTTTCAACCATGTTTAGCATACCCAAACATCCAGCAAGCTAGGAAAGCCTCACAGTCAGATTTACATTTTAGCCGTACTAGACAGCTTATATTTAGACGACTTTCATTTGCATCACAATTCACAACTTACATTTAGACGACTCGAGAGACATTATGTTTTAGCGGTGTTTGAGAGGCGCGACATTCCAATGCCAGCCGAAGAAATCGCAATCTAGACTCGAAGGTTTTACGGTGCTAGGGAATTATTACGTTCTGACTGTGGCGTGCCTGCTAGATATTACATTCTCATGTCAAACAGCACACTTTGATTGATCACCGCAAGCCACTCTCCCAAATATCGCCTGTTTGAATGGGAAACGACATGATGTCTCCAAAAGACATTACTCACATTTCACGTAGCATTTGTTCATCACCTATTGAATACTCTCTTCTCTAAGCCTCCCCCTTCAGCCCCTCCCCCCCCCCCCGACACACACACGGCCAAGTGGCCCGTTCCCCGTAGCTGGTGCTGGGAGCGGCCGTCACCCCATCTACCTGAGCGCCGCGGCCATCCCCCTATGTACCCACCTGCTGTTTCTGAGCGGCAGCGAACGAACTGCTCGGCCCAGACGGCCCAGCCGCCGGGCCATCCCCGTCCGTACCTTCTGTCTCTGAGCGGTCATCCCTGTCCGTACCTTCTGTCTCTGAGCGGCCGTCCCCGTCCGTACCTTCTGTCTCTGAGCGGTCATACCCGTCCGTACCTTCTGTCTCTGAGCGGTCATACCCGTCCGTACCTGTTGTCTCTGAGCGGTCATACCCGTCCGTACCTGTTGTCTCTGAGCGGCCGTCCCCGCCCGTACCTGTTGTCTCTGAGCGACCGTCCCCGTCCGTACCTGTTGTCTCTGAGCGGCCGTCCCCGTCCGTACCTGTTGTCTATATACGACCGTCCCCGTCCGTACCTGTTGTCTCTGAGCGGCAGCGAACTGCTCGGCCCACACGGCCGGCTCGGCGGCGGCCAGCAGGGCCACGTTGGGCGCGGTGACCGGCCGGCCGGCGCCGCCGCGCTCGATCTCACGCAGCTCCTGCAGCAGCGAGCCCATCCGAAACGAGGTGGGGCCGCGCGTCTCGGGCCGCGCCGCCTCGCGCAGAAACTCCTGCACCACCTGACAGAGAGACAGCGGTGTCAGTGTCACGGTGTCGGTGTCACAGTGTCAGTGTCACAGTGTCAGTGTCACAGTGTCAGTGTCACAGTGTCAGTGTCACAGTGTCAGTGTCACAGTGTCAGTGTCACGGTGTCAGTGGTATAATGTCAGTGTTTCAACGTCAGTGTCACAGTCACAGTGTCAGAGTGTCGGTGTCAAGGTGTGACACGGTGTCAAACGGATTGCCACGGCGTGATACCACATTCCACAGAAGTTTACTGACTAGCAAGGCAGTTGGACGCACAAACGGCGTTAATCAACCAATCACGATTCGAGGAGAAAAATAATAATCAAAATAATGAAAGCGTTAAGTGAGTGAGTGAGTGAAAGAGTGAGTGAGTGAGTGAGTGAGTGAGTGAGTGAGTGAGTGAGTGAGTGAGTGAGTGAGTGAGTGAGTGAGTGAGTGAGTGAGTGAGAAAGTATGATTTAATGTTGACTGGGTTCATCTCGAATCATATGCCATCGAGATAAAGGAACATAGCAATGTTTTATGCTGGTGCTGCCAACAACTATGAGCACATCACCTATCATATTCATGAAAGCCATCCTATCTCTCCTAAAAAATGACGATATTGCAAACTACGTGGCTACTGGCTATGGTCACAAACTTCTTCAATAGCACCCCGCCTTGCATCCCACAACTTGACCTAATGTTAGCCCTCCCATCCACCCATGTCTGGGACTGACTCCGGTCTTACAGCAGCGCAGCGGCTCGTCAAACACCCATCCAATCGGCGGTGCGGGCTACCGCCGCCAATCCGCCGCCGCCGCCGGCGGGCCGCTGCCGTAGTCAGAGCTCACCACCGACCGTTTACGAGCGGCTCCTGGTCACGCAACGTTCGGGGCCGGTCGGCGAGCGGCGCGGGAGGCAGGGACCAGCGCGGAGACGGACCGGGAGTGGAGACACCGAGACGACGGCCAGCGGGGAGAGAGCTGGGAGGGAGAGGGAGGAAACAGAGGGGAAGAGAGAGAGAGAGAGAGAGAGAGAGAGAGAGAGAGAGAGAGAGAGAGAGAGAGAGAGAGAGAGGGAGCGAGGGAGGGAGAGAGCGACAGGAGATATAGAGGAAGAAAATGAATAATATTGAAATGTCTGGCGTTTTTCGCCGGCAGACACCACAAAACCAACACCCCGCCGTCATTTCGACAGGAGCGGGGGGAAGGGGGAATGACGCTGTCTCCTGCAGCTCAGCACCGGCAGGGCTTGGCTCGTAGCCCGTCCCGTCTGCCCTCTGAGGGAGGAGAGGGGAGGAGAGGGGAGGATCATCAGAGGCCTCACCTGACCATCAGAGGCGGCGGTCAGGCCGGCGGGGTGGGGGTGGTGTTTCGGACCTCACCTGGTCATCAGAGGCGGCGGTCAGGCCGGCGGGGGGGGGGGTGTGTGTGTGGGGGGGTCTCGGACCTCACCTGACCATCAGAGGCGGCGGTCAGGCCGGCGGGGGGGGTGTGTGTGGGGGGGGGGGTCTCGGACCTCACCTGACCATCAGAGGCGGCGGTCAGGCCGGCGGAGGGAGGGGGGGGTGTCTCGGACAGAGCCTATTTTAAGGGAATTTGACTGGGGGGGGGGGCAACCTGAAAAATTGTCTTTAATAATCCATTAACCCTCGCCCGTATTGGTGTTTCCAGCTGCGAACGAATATTAGGGGGGGGGGTCCGTTGGACCCCTCCCCCTTGCCGTTTCGCCCCTGATCGAGCTAGAGCTTCGCGGAAAAAACGACCGTGTTTCCCGTGATGAAAGGAAACCGATGATACCCAATTTTAAGGTCCTATGTCATCGGTTGACCTTCCAGGTCAGGTCAATGACTCAAAAGTCGGGAAAATCGGGACCTGTTAGAGCGTCGTAAAGGGTGGCTGCTATGGTTTTTCCGGGGTGCTGATCACGAATATCATGTTAGTTATGATCATAGATGATGTCTTCATGCATTTAGGCCAGGTCAGGTCAGGTCAGGTCAGGTCAACCAGGGGTTTTGCCGGGTATTCGTAGTAGGTGGCAACCGCCTCTGACAGCTTCGTAACATGTTACGAAGGCACCAAAACTACTTCGTAAACGGTCAAATGGTTGCTAAATTCGAATTCAGCTCCAAAAACTAGCCTAGAAACATATAAAACTCGAAAATGTGAGCCCAGGTCATCAAAGGTAAATGACCTGACCTGACCTTCCGGTGACCTTAACACCCACCCTAATGCATGGGAGCAACATCATATCCCATGTTTGAACGTTTGAAACCACGAAAAGACTGCAAACGCGCGGCTAATGCGAGGCGACATACGCCGAATCGCGATCCCGGCCAAACATGGTACCATGGTGCTAGGCCGCCGGTGCATTTGAAAGAACTGTGGTGCCCCTGACAAGCCTAAAGTTCCAACGACAGGCCCGTGGTGCCCCTGACAGGCCCATGATACCCTTGCGAGGCCGATGGTGTCCCTGCGAGGCCGGTGGTGCCCCTGCCAGGCATGTGGTGTCCCTGCTAGGCCTCTGGTGCCCCTGACAGGCCTGTGGTGCCCCTGAAAGGACTGTGGTGACCCTTGGCCCTGACAAGCCTGAGGTGCCCCCGACAGGCCCGTGGTGTCGCTGACAGATCCGTGGTGCCCTTGCTAGGCCTGTGGTGCCTCTGGCAGGCCTGTGGTGCCCCTGGCGGGCCTGTGGTGGTACCCCTGACAGGCCCAAGGTGGTGCCCCTGCGAGGCCGGTGGGGCCCCTGGCAGGTCTGTGGTGCCACTGGCAGATCTATGGTGCTCTTGCTAGGCCGATGGTGCTCCTGACAGGCCTGTGGTGCCCCTGACAAACTTGTGGCGCCCCCGACAGGCCCGTGGTGCCCCTGACAGGCCCAAGGTGCCCCTGCGAGGTCGGTGGGGCCCCTGGCAGGTCTGTCGTGCCCCTGGCAGACCTAGGTGCTCTTGCTAGGTCGATGGTGCTCCCAACAGGCCTGTGGTGCCCCTGGCAGGCCTGTGGTGTCCCCGGGCCCCAAGGGGGCGGGGGGTCATGACCCATATGACCCACCCTTGGATCCACCACTGGTCATTACTTGCAGACTGACTCATTTGACATCCATTGCAAAACAAGTCACAGTAGTATGTTTGTCACCCTGTTCCTTTATGCCCATTTTTATAGTGGGCAAATCTCGACGACTGGGGGGGCAATGCTATTGAGTGCGGGGGCATTTGCCCCCCCAGTTAACATGTTAAAATAGGCCCTGGTCTCGGACCTCACCTGGTCATCAGAGGCGGCGGTCAGGCCGGCGGCGCCGGGCGCCGGAGCCAGGTGTCGCAATGCGTCCTCACGGTGAGACCTGCCCGCCGACCAGCCGCGGTCAGTGGGGGGTCAGTGGGGGGTCAGTGGGGTCAGTGGGGTCAGTGGGGTCAGTGGGGTCAGTGGGGGTCAGTGAGTGTTAGTGGGGTCAGCGAGGGTCAGTGCAGGGTCAGTGGGGTCAGTGGGGTCAGTGGGGGTCAGTGGGGTCAGTGGGGTCAGTGAGGTCAGTGAGGTCAGTGGGGTAAGTGGAAGACCGGGTACAGATCAGCACAGGTCCGCACAGATCTGCAACGGAATACGCTCAGATGGGGTGACGAATGGGCCCCACGCCGCCACACTTTACACAAACAAACCCCACGGCTCAATCTAAGGTAGGTAGCGGCAGTTAGTGCCAATCTCAGCTCAGGGCTGCTGTACTGTTCAAGGCGCCGTTCAGCGGACCGGTAAAATGGTAATGGTAAAATGGTAACATGGAGTGCGACAGAAATAGCCGGCCTGGGGCACCAGGATGCTCTGTAGAGCTATATCTGCTGGCTGCGGATTTGTTGCCGACATGGAGACAACCGGCTAATAATGCTAACAGACTACGGAATTATAGCAGCTCAGACAACCGAGAAATAATAACTGAATTACCTATGTCGTGCCTACATACGCCAAAGGGCAAAGATAGCTCGCTATCTATGGAAAAATATCAAAAGAATAGTTCACCTGAAAATGCCACCATTTTTCCAAGCAGAGCAAAAGCGCCTCAAAATCTTGACTATGCGCGCGCCCTGCGGAAGCCGCGCCGGTTCTCACCGGTTCTGTGAGAGGCGAGTGGGGGAGGGTGTTCTCACCTGTCGCGGGTGAGGTGGGAGGTGAGTTTGACGACGGCGTTCGGGCCGCCGCACTCTCCGTCCAGCAGGTCACGCATCGCCATCGTGGCGCGTCAGCCGCAGGTCACCAGGTCACCACTGCAGGTCACCGGGTCACCACTGCAGGTCACCGATCTGCAGGTCACTGCTGCAAGTCACTGGCACCGCAGCTGACGGAGCGGCGGCACTCTCTTCTTTGACCGATCGCTAGAGCAACAGAGACAATATTTGATCAGCGCCACGTCTGATTACATTACGGACACATACCAAGACAAGGAGAAGGAAAAACACAATTACAGCAAAACGGCGACTGTCACTTTCTGACGATACAGTCAGCCGTATTACATCATCAAACAATCATCCATCAGTAGTGCTCAGTACGGCGGGGAGATCGCGCATCGCACCCAATTCCAGGGACGTCAAATCACATCAGCTCGCTGCCGCGTCTAGGAGGGCCGCCGCGGCGCCCCTGGTGGCTGACACAAAAACCGGGGCAGACGTAGCAGGCCAGCGCGCGCCGCGTGACAGACTGACACTGGTCAGCCAGCTGGTGTCAGTCAGAGCGGACAGTGAACTTCACTTACTTTATCACTACCTTCATAGTGTACTTTGAGCAGTACATACACTAGCTCCAATTTCTTACAATTCAGCAAAACACATCGCGAAAATCCCTTTGGGGACTAGCTCCAATGCTTTAAAAAAAAAACTTTCCCCGACAAAAATGATTAAAATGGCACATCTGACATTCGATGGCCTCTTGTGACCTGACCTAGGTATGAATAGACACCGATTAAAGTGACCATCCCACATTGACATTAGTTTTGAGTTGAGATAGCCAAATTGGGGGCTATGGCCTGCAAATAGCGGTTTGGGCGCTCACAACATCGAAAGACGAAAAATGCTTTAATTCGGAGATATGGAATTTCAAACTTGCAGCTTTCGGATTCTAAGGGGCTAATGCATTGGAATTCCCCCTTAGAATTTGTGACGTCAGCGGAGATCTAACGATTTTTAAATTTTAGACTAAAACCATCGTTAACACGTGGCGTTATGCACTGCTTTGCGCGCAACGTCTGCCGCACTTCAAGGCTGCCAATTTATTGCTTCCAAATAAAGTCGCTAGGAACAGAAGATATCCCAAAAAAATAAACAAAAGTAAAAGCCTAATATCTTGAAAACCAGTGAATATTTTTCGGTGAAATTTGGTAGATATTCATTTTTTATCTTTCTGAATCAAAGGACATCACTTTTATGCCAATTCATTAACTTTTTGAAAATGAGAGGGTCCCTTTAACAGTAGCGGCGGAACACCTTCAATTGATGGGGTACTTCGCCACCCGCCGTTTGCTGGGGGGGGGGGCGTTAAACGCCCCCAGCCGATAACTCGAGAACCAATAGGCGCAGCGAAACGCACGAGGTGGCAAACGAAAGAACGCGACCAGACGCTTCAGATGAGTACTTTAAAGTCGAATTTTGAGGTCACAGGTCGGGTCAAGGTCAGGTAAAACACCTGAAATCGTGCTTTCAGTAGCATGGACTTCAGAACCTCGGAATGGGCGTCTCTCGTCATAAGCTCTGTCAAAACTGTGCACAAGCCTTCATATAAGGCCTACAAGAGTGTCAGATCCATGTAAGGGTCAGTCAAGCATAGGTCAGGGTCAAGGTCAGGTGAACCAGGTAGGCACATATCCCCGTAAATCAAAACTGATATTCGCAGCCTGTGACACATGTTTTATCGGTAATTTTGGGCGTAGAACACGATGGTGACATTCATTTTATCATATGTCTACGTGTTTGGTTCAAAAATTTGAATTTAAAAAATGTATGTATCATGGTCGTTAAAGGGACCCTCCCACCTTAACATTAGTTTTGAGTTGAGTTTTGAGTTGAGATAGCCAAGTTTGCGGCCAGGCTCAGAAACCACCATTTATCCTGGTCGCAACCCCCGCAGCTTTATGGTGTTCAAGAAATTTCTTCCCTTTACTTGCAGGGTGGGACCAGCGTGGTCCCTATCGCTTAACCATTACGGGAATCTGATGACGTCATCAGGCTTTCGAACGTCCGTTAAATGTTTGACTTAAACGTTTTGTAGCACGCGGTGGTATATGTTGCTTTGCGCGCAACAAATGCCGCACTTTCAAATAAAGTTGCTAGGAACAGCGGAGATCCCAAAAAGTAAACAAAAGTTAAAGTCTAATATCTTGAAAACCGGTGAATATTTTTCGATGAAATTTGGTAGATATTCGTTTTTGCTCTTTCTGAACCGAGCGACATCACTTTCATGCCAATTCATTAACTTTTTTGAAGGTGGGAGGGTCCCCTAAGTAGTCACGAGAAATCGCCAAGATTCAGTTCAAGATTTTGGAAACTGCGGAATGATAATAAAAAATCGAAGATAGCCATTTGATTGTCCATGGTATTGGGAGTCTAATGGCGTTTACGGCATGTCTGTATCTTTATTCTGTGATTAAATATGATTTTTTGAACATATGCCGTTTTTGGTCTAACACTCAAATCATGACGTCACTAAAACCTCAATATCTAAAAAAAAATCGACCGATTTTTTTGAAACGTTGTCACAATAAACTTCAATCAATTCTCCACAGGTACCCAAATTTTGGCGTGCCTGCGGCGCGCTGTTTTTGCTATAGCGCGGCGAAAAAAGTGAAGGCATTTAACGCCCCCTTCCCAGCAACTCGCGGGTTAAGGGGGGGGGGGGGCACTACCGACTTTTGGTCCCATTCTTTCCATGCAACGCCCCTAGGGCTAATGTTAAAATGCCCAAATCAAAGGGGGCACGCCGCACGGTGCCCCGGTGCCCTCCCCGTTCCGCCGCCTATGCGGCGATTACCAAACACTCTAGATTGTCTAGAATTCCATAAAATTGAAATAATAAATAGTTCGAAAATAAAATATGGCCTAATAAAACCTAAAACAACCTAACCCTACCTCACCTACTGATTTTTGCCTACCCGGGGATAAGAAAACAGTTGCTTGCATTAATAGATTGCAAGCAAAAGTAACTAGTAAGTCAAATATTTTTAGGTTAAGTGGTTGTGCATCAAGCTTCAGGCCTTCAGCCTGAAGCCAGATACACAACCATTTAACCTAAAAATGGCCTGAAGCTTGATTGATTGAGCTTGATTGTTGACTGAAGCTTGATTGTGCATCAAGCTTCAGGCCTTCAGCCTGAAGCCAGATACACAACCATTTAACCTAAAAATGGTCTGAAGCTTGATGCACAACCACTTAACCTAAAAACATTTGACTTACCATTGCCTCTCCTAAGGCATAAGCCTTCAGCACTGCCTTAGGAGAGATTACAGGCAATGGTACCTAAGTAAAATGTTTTTAGGTTAAGTGGTTAAGCATCAAGCTTCAGGCCATTTTTAGGTTAAATAGTTGTGTATCTAGCTCCTTCGGCACTGCACTGCTACACACCGAGTACGGGGCAACACGTTGCCTTACGGACCATGCAATATTTTAGTGCACTTATCTAATTCTATTATACATGATTGACGCAGGCAAGACTATCTATGGTGCATGAACTATGAAGCCATGCTGCTGTGTGTATAGCTCCAGAGCCCTGTTCGGTCGCTGTTTTTATATCAGCGTGCTGTCCGTTTTCCCCATATAAGGAAGTTCTTGCTGGCACTTCTTGGTCTCTCATTGGTCTAACGAATAGACCACTTGAATTCGACCAATGAGGAGTCAAGAAGTAGCAGCATGCTCGCAGCCTGCTGATAAATAAACGGGGGCGAACAGAGCTCTGGTATAACTAAAACTGATACAGGAGAACTTGTAGAATTTTGTTTTCGAGGTACCTAAGTACATCAAATTTTGACAGTTTGAAACAGTGCTGGAAATGAGGCCGCTTTCTGGTCCCTGCATTTTATTCTCCCAGTGGGTTAATCCATTCCAGCGTTTAGCCTTTCGGGAGTCTGGACCCACAAAGGGTCGCGGTTGTTTTTGCCCCTTGCCCCAGTCGAGATGCAAAGTTAATAGTCACATGAAGTTTATTTAGGGCCCCTGAATATACGACTTATATATTGATTGATTCTACAAAAACCTTTTCTTTCATCTATATGCATACAGTTAAGAGTAACTACAGACTATGCTAGTTTGGCTGGCCCTAAATAAGCTTCGTGTGACTATTATAGTCACACGAAGTCACTGACTATTGACTTTGCACCTTGACCAGTGGCGAAAACCACAGCAACCCTGAGTGGGTCCCGAAAGGCTAAACGGCAACGCTGGACGGGATTAACCTTACCTTACCTTACCTTACACTATCGGGAATTTTGAAAGGCAACTCGCCTGTAGGTCCCGCTCTCGTCGAGCTCGTGACTGGTGGTCATCTCTAGTCGTGAGTAGGAGTCAGGTACATCAGATTGGCCCAATGCTTGTCAAGTCTGGATTTGAAGGCATTGAGGGATGGGGCCTGGACAACTGTTGCAGGGAGGGAGTTCCAGTCGTTGAGCGCTCGAATAGTGAATAGTTGTCTTCTGGCTCGTGACTTGGCATGTGGTTTGTACAGCTTCCAGGGATGGCCACGGTTGGACCTCGTGGACGCAGGCTTGACAAACTTGTCCGAGTCGATATCGATCTCGTTATGCAGCAGCTGGTACATTCCAATCATGTCACCACGGCGTCTTCGGTGGAGCAGTGAAGGGAGCTTCAGGCATTTCAGTCTCTCAGTATATGGTTTGCTCCTGATGCCGGACACTAATCGAGTAGCGCGCCGCTGGACTCGCTCCACAAGCTTGATGTCTGCACGATTGAACGGGCCCCATATGAGGTTGCCGTATTCAAGGTGGGGCCTGACAAATGCCTTGAACAAAATCGGCAGGGTGATCTCGTCCAGATTCGAGAATGACCTCCGGATCAGAGACAGAATCTGTGAAGCCTTTGATACAGCTGAGGAAGCCTGCCTCCTGAACTTCAGCTCGGGATCGATGATGACACCCAGATCTCTTTCGGCTGAGGTGGAGGCGAGGCAGACACCGTTCATAGAGTAGGAGTGACCAGAGTTCTTGGCCCCGACGTTCAAGGACGCACACTTGCTCTGATTGAACGCAAGCTGCCACTTCTTGGACCAGGTGGTGAGAGCATCAATGTCGAGCTGGAGCAGGGATGCATCAATGGGAGTAT
This sequence comes from Amphibalanus amphitrite, assembly GCF_019059575.1. Taxonomy (NCBI): domain Eukaryota; kingdom Metazoa; phylum Arthropoda; class Thecostraca; order Balanomorpha; family Balanidae; genus Amphibalanus; species Amphibalanus amphitrite. The sequence goes on from NW_024882046.1 coordinate 231,562, forward strand.
CAATGCTGCGGTACAACTTCGTGTCATCAGCAAAAATCTTGATGCAGGACCTCACCGCGTCGGGGATGTCGTTAATATATACAAGGAACAGAAGGGGCCCTAGTACGGAACCCTGTGGCACCCCGCTGGTGACAGGAGACCAGGTGGATTGACAACCTTGCACGACGACTCGTTGTTGCCGATTGGATAGAAATGACCTTATCCACTCAAGGAGGTGTCCAGACACACCGTATGCTCTCAGTTTGACCAGTAGGCGTTCGTGAGGGACGGAATCGAAAGCTTTTCTGAAGTCCAGATATATGACATCGACCGGGCTCCCGTCTTCAATCGCACGGCTCCAGTCATCCAAGACTTCCAGTAGCTGAGTCGTGCAGGATCGGTGTGGGCGAAAACCATGCTGGTGACGCGACAACAGTCCATTCGAGGTGAGGTACTCCATCAATTGGTCCCTTACTAACGACTCCATGACCTTGCACGTCACCGCAGTCAGGCTTGTAACCGCGTTTCGTCAACTACCATCAATAGAGAAGGACAGTTAGGATTGCCCCAGTGATGTATTGCAGCAGTAGTCCATTCATTTGTCACGTAAAAGCTGCAACAAACACGCACAGATCACGCACCGTCAGTCACATGAAGCTCATGCAGTGCTCATGCACGATTCATGCACGACAGCCCTGCGCAAGAAGCTATGCGGACAAGACAATCGAGCAAGCATTCTAGCGATTTGTTTGACAGTGCATTATTCACAAGCAATCATTCACATTTTGTACTGTCTGGCGTCTGCTGAACATTCTGTTGTGATCAGTGTCAATTCAAAGTAGTGGCCAGCTCATTAGAAAACAAATGACTCCATAGCGTAGCCACAGTTGACCGCAGACATTTAACACATAAACGTATGGATACGTACTTCGTTTGCAAGATGAAGGAGTTCAATGGTCCACAATACGCCTGTCATCAATGAACAATTACTTTAGCACGTTTGCACTGTAAGAGAAGGCAAAACATGTGTGAGCAAACCCGGCAGCCACGATTGCAACACAAAGCAAACGTCCCAACATCCCATGCAGTGCAAATTCCGCAGGCAGACATGCACAGGTAAGTGTTGCACATTCGCATGCCCTAAGCAATAAACTGAACTGGCACCTCCTATTCCTTCAATTCCCCCTCTCGGCGGTAACATGGCTCCCCAAAATCCGGTGAGGATTTTATGATCCTGAGAACAAATCCCGGATGCACAGAGGCGCACTTAACAAACTTAAAGATAACTTCCGCAAACACCCCATCACAGCTGAGTTCTTTGCAGCCGCTCCGCCGGGTGCCGCAATCACTGGCCGCGTTGTCTCAGCACTCGTCCAAAGTCCGCGCAAAAACCGCAACGGCCGATTCGACGAACCACTCTGTTCCAGCTCCGTCGAAGATCGCGAGCTGAAATCTCCAGCCCCGCTGCTCGACTCACTGACTCCCCGACTGGGAATCACACTGCCCACGTCTCATGAGAGAAATGAGACGGTGCACGGGGCGGTCATACTCCTGACCGTTTACACGCACTCGCACCCTTCGCACAAGTCCGTCCGTAGCCGGGTACGTCGCCACAACCAGGCCTAGTGGCCAGGCGCCTCGCGGTTGGCTGTCATCAACCATGATGACAACGTCGTCCTCCTGCAGGTTGTGTTCTGGCCGCTGCCATTTCCGCCTCTCCTGCAGAGACGGCAGGAACTCGCGTCGCCACCGCGTCCAGAATTCGGTGGCGAGGTGCTGTACTCTCCTCCACCGTCGTCGCCCATACAGGTCCGCGGAGCAGAACATCCCAGGGGCAGGAAGGACGACCTTTGATTTTAGGGTGAGGAGTTGGAGAGGTGTCAATGGCTCCACAGTATCACTACTGGACATGCTACAGTAGGTCAAGGGCCTGCTGTTGATGATGGCTTCAGCCTCGGCGAAAAGAGTTTGCAGAAGTTCGTCGTCGAGCTGTTGACCATTAGCGCTCAGCAGACTGGTCAGCGCCGTTCTCGCCGTTCGGATTTGGCGTTCCCAAACGCCTCCCATATGGCTCGCATATGGCACATTGAATGCGAACTCCACCCAGTCGCAGTTGTCTTTACTGAGTGTCTGAGCGATTCGCTTGTGATCCTCTTCTTTCAGAGCGCTCTCCAACAGGTTCTTCCCACCAATGAAGTTAGTTCCATTGTCGCAGTATATACGCCTGATGGGACCTCTCCTGCAGATAAAACGACGATATGCGTTGATGAATGAGTCAGCGGTCAGAGAACTGATCACTTCCAGGTGAGCAGCTCGGGAAGCGAAACAGGTAAACATCAGACCCCATCTCTTTACTTCACTGCGCTTCTCTCGTACGAAGAACGGGCCAAACGCGTCCACGCCACAGAACTCGAAAGGCTCCGACATTTCCGTTCGCTCAGTTGGCAAATCCGCCATCTTCTGGCCACAAGGACTTCCTCTGATCCTTCGGCACTGGATGCACCCCAAAATGCACTTCGAGACCACTGACCTTCCATGGAGTATCCAATATCCACGGTGCCGGATCTCACTGAGAGTCGATTCACGTCCTGCGTGGTGCAGTTCTTCGTGAGCATTGTAGACAATCAGCTTCGTGACTTGACCTTCCTTCGGCAAGATCACTGGATGGATGACTTCAAAGGGCAGACTACTCCTCCTGAGACGTCCCCCAGCGCGCAGCAGTCCATCGTCCGCAACGAACGGATTCAACCGCTTCAGGGAGCTGGTACCGTCTGCTGTCACTCCAGAAGTCATCTTCGTTGCGTCAGTTTTCATTTCCTTCACAAAACACTCTTCCTGTACTGCTCTCAGGATGACTTTCTCGGCCTCTTGCATCTCCTTCACACTGACTGGATCTGATTTTCTTCTCGGTCCACTCGGTGAACATTTCTCCGACTTGCCGCCACTCTTGGACCTGATCCTCTCCAAGAGGAGCGTCCTGTAGCGAAGACAAAGGGCCACTGATCTCTTCGCCCGATACCAGCTCGAGAAGTACGACAGTCTTGAAGACATCGTACCATACGACTTCGGCAGCTGTCCTGTACTAGTTCCGCTTTGGAATGCCGCCGCCTTGACTTCCCGATCATCTGCGGGCACCTCGACAATGATTTCACCACCCGGAAGACTTCCGGGCTGTTTCAGGAAGGAGGGGCCCTCCCACCATAGGGTGCTCGTCTTGAGACTGTCGGCCCGCATCCCGCGTGAGACTAGGTCGGCAGGGTTGTCCGCTGACTGGACATACCTCCACTGTCGGGCCGACGAGAACTGTCTGATCTCTTGCACTCTGTTAGCCACGTAGACGTGGAACCGTTTGCTTTCGTTTTGAACGTAACCCAACACGGCCAAACTATCTGTCCAGAAGTGTTCGGTGAGGTTTGGCAGACAGAGCTCACTTCGCAGGAAGACACTTGTCCTCACTGCTACCACAGCTGCAGCCAGCTCCAGTCTTGGGATTGTCACTGACTTCTTCGGTGTGACACGACTCTTGCTCATGACCAGTGACGTTGTAACTGATCCATCTTGATCTATGATACGCAAGTAACTGCATGCTCCATATCCATCTAGGCTTGCGTCCGAGAAGTGGTGCAGTTCACATCTGCAGTCCGCCAGGCTGTGCTCAGAGAAGGCGTACCTTCTTGGAATAGAGATGTCTGCGATCTGCTTCAGGTCCGTCTTCCATTCCTCCCACGGGGGCTCGACGTGGTCCGGAACAGGCTCATCCCAGTCACGCCCGTCACAGCACAGTTGCTTCACAATGTTCTTTCCTAGAAGTGTGAATGGGGCCACCCAGCCGAGTGGGTCATACAGGGAGCTGACCATGGAGAGGATTCCTCTCCTGGTTGTCGGCTTCACTGAGATGTCCGTATTTATGTGGAACGAGTCTTCTTGAAGATTCCATTTCATGCCGAGTGCGTGTTCAATGACAGTCCTTTCAGAGATGTCCACGTGCTCCAAGGACTTTGCACGCCGGCTCTCGGGAACACTTGCCACCACCTCGGGACAGTTGGATGTGAACTTATGCAGCTCAAAACCTCCACTCGAGCACATGCTGATCGTGTCCTTGACCAGCTGCACACTTGACTTCTCTTCGGTAGTCGACGTCAGACCATCATCCACATAGAAATCTCTTCTGATGAAGTCTGCCGCGTCAGATCCAAACACTTCTTCGTACTGGTCGGCTGTCTTGTTCAGGGCACTCATGGCGCACGCCGGCGAAGATGAAGCGCCGAACAGATGTGTCGTCATCCGGTACTCGGATGGCTCTCGCCGCATGTCGCCGTTCTCCCACCATAGAAACCTTATCAGGTCTCTGTCTTCGGGGGCTACCCTGACTTGGTTGAACATGCCCTTCACGTCACATGTGATACCGATGCGCTCCTTTCGAAACCGAGTCAGGATGCCGCACAGGTTGTTGGACACATCGGGCCCTTGCATGAGCTGGTTGTTCAGGGAACATCCCTGGAATTCTCCACTGCAATCAAACACTACGCGCAGCTTCTGTTTGGTTTGACTGTACACTCCGTGGTGAGCGACATACCATACCTTCCCGTCGTCACGGCATCGCTCGTCATCCGGAACAGCTTCAGCGTAGCCTTTATCGAGCATATCCTGCATGTATGCTTGATACTCTTCTTTCAAGCGCGGCTGCGATAGCAAGCGTCTCCTGAGGGAAGCAAGACGCTGCTCTGCCATGATCCGGTTGTTCGGGAACTGAGAGTCCGGGTCTTTCAGCGGCAGCGGTGCTACGAAGTGTCCATCTTCTCCCTGCACCATCTGCTCTTTCATCAACGTCTCGAACCTCATGTCCTCTTGTGACATCTTGGCACCCTTTGAGACCTCCTTGAAGTCACTATCGAAGAGATGTGATACTTGTTCTGGAGTAACTTCTCTCACTTGCATCCTGAAGGCAAAGTGTCGCCTGATAGTGACGTCACTACCCACGTTGACGAGGTAGCAGCCTGAAGAGGGCGTCGTCGGTGTCTCGACCGTGCCCACAACAGACCACCCCAGTTCAGTGCGAACTGCCCAGGGTTCGTTGTCTCCACCTGTGACTGTTTGCAGAGGCTTGATGGCTGTACCACAGTTCAACCCCAACAGCAGACCGATGTCAGCCTCTTCATAGTACCTCGGTAGGCTCGATGCCACTTCTGTGAGATGCTCCCAAGCCTGAACTGTTGACTTCCTTGGGATCAGCTGTCGATCAAGAAGAATGTCATCCCGTGTGTACGTGGTTGGTAGTTCAATCTCGGTGCCTGTGCTCAGGGATTCGATGACCAGGTCCTTTACAGCCAGTGACTCCAGCCTTGACTTGCCGGCCATCGTGCTTAGCTCCAACTGTATCGGTTCACCGTCAGCTTGCAGAGAGTCCCGAACGCTGCTCTTCAGGAAGCACGCGTCCGACTGTGAATCCAAAACTGCATACGTCACCAGGTTCAACTCCGGATGAAGTCTGTGCCAGATCCTGACGGGTACGATCATCGAATGTGAGCAGGGTGTCGTCCCTCGTTCGGCTGTCACCTGCAGTGACGTTGCAGTCTGAGTAGATCCATCGTGGACCGATCTCTTCTCTTGTGTCTCCCTGTGCACGGAGGCCAGTCGTTCGTCGTGCAGCAGGGTCGGGTGTCGTTTGCCGCATCTGTCACAGGTCTCCTTGCGCCTACATTCACGCCAGCGATGGCCAGCTCGAAGACAACCGCGACAGAGACGATATCTCTTTACCAGCTCGTGACGTTCATCTAACGAGCTAGATCTGAAGACATCACAAAGTCCAGTGATGTGTCGTCCTGGACACAACAAGCACTTGATAGGCGTCGGATCCAGTGAGCCTCCAGTGTGTCCGCTACGTAGTTCAGTTGCCGGCCTGGGGGCGCCTGCTGATGACAGGAAGGTCCTGACTCTACCATTAGCGGGTTGTGTTTGCGGGCGACGCTGGCTCCGCGTCTCTTCCTGGGTCGCCAGCATCGCCACGGGGCCCGAGGCGATTCTTGCTTCTCTTGCAAGAAATGTGACAAATTCATCGAACGATGGGTAACACGGTTCTTGGCCAGGCTCTGGCTCGTAGATTTTCTTGTCCACGATCCTTTTCCACTTATCGACGATGTACCTCGGCAGCTTCTTCAAGATCATTGCATTCTCTTCTGCTTCGCCTAGCGTTCTCATGCCTGGCACGACATCAGCAGTAGCAGAACACCCATCTAGAAAGTCAGCCAGCTGTTGCAGGGCCTTGGTGTCGCCCGGTTTGATCACAGGCCAGTCCCTCAGTCTTTTCTTGTAGCTTGTGACGGTAATGAAGCTGTTCCCATATCGCTCGATGAGGCGTGCCTTCGCTCGGTCATACGCGTCGTTGGTCCTGAGGCACAGCAGTCCGTGTATCGCACTCCTCGCTTCTCCGGCCGTGTAACGAGACATGTAGTTCAGCCGTTCAACTGGAGACTCGGTCTTGCTTTCAATGAAGGACTCAAACGACTTTAACCAAAGCGGAAAGTCTTCAACGTTGCCCTTGAAAACGTCTGGCTCCAGCTTAGGGAGATCACTTCTTTTGTTCTGAGCTGACAACAGCGTTGACAGACCCGTCAGCAGTTGTTCTTGAGATGTCATCTCAGCGTTTCCTTGCGGATCACCGACTGCGTCCAACGGAACTCTTGTTGAGCGACTGATACCGAGGCCAGCTGTGTCGATGGTTGGACCTTCAGTTTCTTGATAGTTTCTCAGTGTTGCGGCTTCATGCATAGCAGCAGGAGCTTGCTGATGTTCGACACACATGCGAGGTCTTGCTCCTGTTTCCATAACAAACATCTCTTCTTCTTCCTCTGCAATCCGGTTTGCAGCTTCCCTCTGTGCTGCACTGACTTCAATTTGTGTCTTCAGCCGAAGCTCTTCTTCTTTCCATTCGAGTTCCTGTCTCATTTGGTCCAGTTTCCTCCTACTCTGGAGAGCAGCCATCTTCGCTTCCGCTTCAGCTCGCTGACGCTCATCCTGAAGGCGGGTTTCGAGCAGCTTAGCACGAAACGAGCTTGCAGTGCTCTTTCGAGATGCAGCGCTTTTGTTGTCATCATCGCGTTCAATCCTGAGGTCGGTTTGAGGCGTCTCTTGCGTCACACCCTGTCCTCCAACTGCACCAGGTGCAGCACTTGAATACGGGCGGCAGAGAAGCCCTCTTGGATCTTGTTGTCTTAGAAGACCAAGAATCACTTTCATTTCTTCCAGTTGCTGGCCATGTTTCTTGTCATGTTGGAGTCTGTCTTCAGGATCCAGCAGTTCTTGGAGTTCCTGTTCAATCTGTAGGAACTCCTGATGGCAAAGCATCCATTTGTCCAGAAGTTCCTGACTGATATCGTCTGCTATTTCCATACCATCTTCAGTCAGTATGCGCACTGACAGCTTGTTAAGCTCCTTGCAGTATCTGTTATATGCCTGTGTCTTGATACCACATTGGTATTCTCTGCCAGCTTCAGTCATCTTCTTTCCTCTTGTTGGTCGTGACCCTTCACATACAGTTGTCTTCTTCTCTTGCACTTGAACCCTCTGTTGATCCATCTTGTCTTCAATTCTCCTCTTCAGTGATACCAATGACAAGGATGGGACATTACATTGGACAGAAGGTAAGCTTGTTCAGCTTGTGTTCATTGAGTGATTTGAAAAGGAAGCAGCAAACGAACTTTTACTGTAACCGCGTTTCGTCAACTACCATCAATAGAGAAGGACAGTTAGGATTGCCCCAGTGATGTATTGCAGCAGTAGTCCATTCATTTGTCACGTAAAAGCTGCAACAAACACGCACAGATCACGCACCGTCAGTCACATGAAGCTCATGCAGTGCTCATGCACGATTCATGCACGACAGCCCTGCGCAAGAAGCTATGCGGACAAGACAATCGAGCAAGCATTCTAGCGATTTGTTTGACAGTGCATTATTCACAAGCAATCATTCACATTTTGTACTGTCTGGCGTCTGCTGAACATTCTGTTGTGATCAGTGTCAATTCAAAGTAGTGGCCAGCTCATTAGAAAACAAATGACTCCATAGCGTAGCCACAGTTGACCGCAGACATTTAACACATAAACGTATGGATACGTACTTCGTTTGCAAGATGAAGGAGTTCAATGGTCCACAATACGCCTGTCATCAATGAACAATTACTTTAGCACGTTTGCACTGTAAGAGAAGGCAAAACATGTGTGAGCAAACCCGGCAGCCACGATTGCAACACAAAGCAAACGTCCCAACATCCCATGCAGTGCAAATTCCGCAGGCAGACATGCACAGGTAAGTGTTGCACATTCGCATGCCCTAAGCAATAAACTGAACTGGCACCTCCTATTCCTTCAATTCCCCCTCTCGGCGGTAACAAGGCTGATTGGACGATAGTTCTCTGGTCGTCTTCTGTCTCCTTTTTTGAAGATGGGCACAACTGTGGCAAG